>NC_041392.1:192609087-192628155 GCF_002162155.2 Triticum dicoccoides
GGAGCGGGGGAGGGTGCGGGGGGTGCCCGTTGGCTGCGGTGGAGCGGGGGAGGGTGCGGGGGGCCGGGTGCTCGTCGGCGGCGGTGGAGCGGGGGAGGGTTGCGGTGGGTCGTCGGCGGCGGTGGAGCTAGCGGGGGAGGGTGCGGGTGGGATCGAGATGGAGGGGGATCGAGATCGAGATGGAGGGGGAATCGAGATCGAGATGGAGGGGGATCGAGATCAAGTGTCCTCATGAATTCAAAAAGTGCCCATGAAATTTAAAAATATTCATGATATCAAAAAGTGCCCATGAAATACAATCGAGAAATGAAGACTACGATTTAAATACAATCGATCTTAGCTAGCTATCTGTTCACAATCTTCTTGCCCTTCTTTTTCGCAAATGGAGTTCTTCTGTGGAATGGACGTCCTTTAGGTAGGGTGGTCCTACTTCTTCTTATGGTGTGTGCTGCTACTTCATCGTCGTCGTCATGTTCGATCTTCGGGTCGCCGTACTTGTCGAAGTCTTGCTCATTGGCTACTCCATCCATTCCGATGATCTTCCTTTTGCCTCTCCTCACAACAACACGACTGGGCTTTGATGGGTCGATAATGAAGAAGCATTGGTCCACTTGGGAAGCCAGTACCCATGGCTCATTTTTCGTGGTGACGTTTGCGCCCGCGGTCTTGGATTTGGCTTCGGGTATAACAATGGTGGTGAAATACCAGTCTTCTTTTAGGACGCTCTTGGCCCATCTGACACGGAACATCGGGACCTTCTCTCCAGCGTAGCTCAGCTCCCAGATCTCCTTGATCCTTCCGTAGTATCTGTCCTTGTCGTTACCGGTGTAGGATTCCATCGTTACCCCGGAGTTCTGATAACCATCGCTCTTCATGTCCTTGTCCTCGGTGTAGAATGTGTAGCCGTTGATATCGTACGCCTCATAGGTCATCAGGTTGTGCTCGACGCCCTGTGACAAAGCGAATATGAGTTGTTCTCCCGCGGAAGAATCTTCATGTAAAGGGTACGACAGAAGCTTTTGCTTGAACCAACGCGTGAAACATGAGTTGTGCTCTTTGAGTATATCTCCGTCCGTCCTCTGTTGGCCTCGGTCATTGTACGTCTTCTCAATAAAGGTTTTTTGCTCTACCACCCAAGGATCGACCACGTCTATGTGTTGTAGCGTGACTAGGTTTTCTCTTTCAAAGTCGGTGAGTCGACCCTCGAAGTCGACATGCATTTCGCGGCGACCCTCACGGTGACCCCATCCAGCGAGCCTGCCGAGGTGCCTGTTGACGGGCAGACCAACGGGGTTATCGATGCCTAGATAATTCGTGCAGTAGGAGATGCACTCTTTGGTCAGAAAGCCCCTGGCTATACTTCCCTCTGGACGTGACATGTTGCGAACGTATCCTTTGATGACACCATTCATCCTTTCGAACGGCATCATGCTGTGCAGGAACGTCGGCCCGAGTTGGATGATATCCTCCACAATATGGACCAGCAGATGCACCATAACATCGAAGAATGCGGGCGGGAAGTACATCTCAAGCTCACATAGTATCACCACGATCTCTTCCTGTAGCCTTCTAAGTTGCCTCACGCCAATCGACTTTCGAGAGATGACGTCGAAAAAGTTGCATAGGCCAAATAGCGTTTCACGGACGTGCGCGTCCATGATCCCACGGATTGCAACTGGAAGTATCTGCGTCATCAGCACGTGACAGTCGTGAGACTTCATCCCGCTGAACTTCTGCTTCGGTGGGTCTAGGTATCTGCTTATCTTCCGCGCATAACCGTAAGGAAGTTTTACTCCTAGGAGGCAGGTGAAAAACTGCTCGATCTCCTCTTGACTTAGAGTGAAGCACGCGGGAGGGTAGTCATTTCTGGTCTTCTTGGCATTTTTGCCTTTGCGACGACTTTCTGTGTCCTGCTTCGCCTCACCATCATCATCATCATCATCATCATCATCATCATCATCATCATCATCATCATCATCATCATCATTAGCGTGAAGCTCCTGCCTGATGCCCATTGATTTCAAGTCTGCCCTTGCTTTTGGCCCATCTTTGGTCCTCTCTGGCATGTTGAGCAGGGTACCAAGCAGACTCTCGCACACGTTCTTCGTGATATGCATGACATCAAGGCTGTGAGGCACACGGTGGATCTTCCAGTACGGCAAGTCCCAGAAAACAGACCTCGTTTTCCATACCTTCAGTAGCGGCTCTGGCGCCTTTCGCTTATTTCCTGGCTCTGGCGCCTTTTGCTTCTTTCCTGGCAGTGGGCAGTCTTTCCAATTTTTCAACAGCTCGTCTATTTCCTCGCCTCTCCTCGTACACGGGCGTTTTCGGGGTTCGGTTTCACCATCGAACAGATCCTTGTGTTTCCTCCATCGGTCATCGTCGCGAAGCCACCTTTGATGTCCCATGAACACGGTTTTCGAAGACCCGGGATCTCTATCTAGCTGGCGATACGTTGTGTCATCCATGCACCTTACGCATCCAGAAAAACCGTGGACTACCTGCCCCGCGAGATATCCGTAATTGAGATAGTCGTGCACCGTCGTGAGCAGTGCGGCTCTCATAGGGAAATATTCTTTCTCTGCGGCGTCCCACGTATTGGCTGGCGTTTTCCACAGCGTGTCTAGCTCCTCCTTCAGCAGCCCCAGATACAGATTGATGTTGTTCCCTGGTTGTTTCGGCCCTTCAATTAGCATACTCATGTGAATGTACTTCCTCTTCATGCACAACCAGGGGGGAAGGTTGTACATCCACACCAACACAGGCCAGGTGCTATGTGTGCTTCTCTGGCTGCCAAACAGATTGACTCCATCGGTGCTCGCTCCCAGCACGATGTTCCTTGGATCCTTCGCAAATTCTGGGTATTCGAAGTTCAACGCTTGCCACTGGCTCGCATCCTTAGGGTGACTCAGCATCTTGTCTTTTTTATTTATCTCCGGATCATTTCCGTCATCTTCCCGCTTCTTCTCCTCTCTATCCGCGTGCCAACGGAGGAGCTTTGCTACCTTAGGGTCTGCGAAATACCGCTACAGACGAGGAGTGATCAGAAAGTACCACACCGATTTTCGAGGAGCTTTCTTCCTCTTCTTGTATTGAGTGACGCCGCACACCGGACATATGGTAGATTCCGCGTGCTCGTCCCGATAAATGATACAATTGTTCATGCACACATGGTATTTCACGTGCGGTAAATCCAGAGGACACACGATTTTCTTCGCCTCCTCGAAACTGGTCGGGCACTTGTTCCCCTTGGGAAGACGTTCGTGCCAGAATGACATGTTCTCGTCGAATCATGCGTCGGTCATTTTGTGTTTTACCTTCATCTCTAGAGCCATGAGCGTTACTTTCAGGCGGGTATCCTCGGGCCTGCATCCTTCATACAATGGAGTAACCGCGTCTATCTCCAGTTGATCCAGCTTGGCTTTCTCTCGGGCGGCAACTCTTGCGTTATCCGTCTGCTTGAGAAGCAACTCTTGAATATGAGGGTCCTGCACCCAGCCTCCATCGTCGTCTGCTCCGGCATCTTCATCTTCATGATCATGCCTCGTCTTGATCTTCCTCATCATCATGTACGACATCTTCTACATGATGACTGTGTACAGCATCACCGTCGTGATCATGTCCTAGAGATTCTTCGTCTTCTCGCCCGCCCTCGCCGCGGTGGTACTTGTCTTGTTGCCCTTCCTCATTTCTTGCCCGCCCCCCATGGACGACTTCATAGTCATCTTCATCACCTTGCCACCGATAGCCATCCATGAAACCACGCAAGAGCAGGTGGTCTCGCACCTGCCCGGAATCCGGGTTCGCAATAAGGCTCTTCAGCTTGCATCTTTGACACAGACATCTTATCTGTGTCTCGTTCTTTTGAAGCACCTCGGCCTTCGCGGAGCTCAAAAACCTATTCACGATGCCTTCAGTCATCGTGCGGACCATGGTCGCCTGCGGGGTAGAGCAAAACGATATTTTAGAACCAAGAAAAAATTTGGCATGACCTTTCCTAAAAATAGGACCAAAAAGAATGCATAGTGCCAAAATTCTCGCCGAAACGGAAATGAATCAAAACATTCTGGCAAAATATTGGCAACTATCGCATTTCAAATACCGGTACCTTCAAACACAAACATATATGCAACACCACAAACACATGCAGCACCACAAACATACATAGATCTAGCTAGGCCACAAAAAGTTCATGTGCATGTTGTTGGAGCGAGCTAGGGAGAAAAAAAGTAGATCTACATCATGAAGATAGCTTTCCCCTTACTTACCTATCAAAAAAGGTAATTTCACCACTTAATTTTGATGAATCTATGGTGGAAATGAGGTGAGGAGGAGGAGATGGCCGAAAGCTTGGAGAAGGAGGTGGAGGGAATGAAGTGGGGAAAGTGAGTGGGTAGGTGTGGGGCTGTCCAAAATATCTTGTTGGGGTCCCAGGTTACTAATGGCGCACCACCAGCAAATGCGCCATTAGTAACCCTGGTTACTAATGGCGCACCTGCAGGTGGTGCGCCATTAGTAGTTTTGCAAAAAAGTAAAAAAAAAAAATATATATATATATATACTAATGGCGCACCGGGTAATAGTGCGCCATTACTAGTTTAAACTAGTAATGGCGCACTGTGAAACGATGCGCCATTAGTAGTTTTGCAAAAAAAAGAATAAATTTTTTTACAGTAATGGCGCACTGTCTGCTTGGTGCGCCATTACTACTTAGAACTAGTAATGGCGCACTTCGACCTGATGCGCCATTAGTATGTATGGAAAAATGGAAAAATAATAATTTAATACTAGTCGCACCCTGTTTCTGGTGCGCCATTAGTGTCTTCCACACTAATGGCGCATCACCAACTGGTGCGCCATTAGTATATAGTAGTGGCTCACTGCTTCCATGGTGCGCCATTAGTACCAATCCTATCTATAGCCCTTTTCCTAGTAGTGGTATACTCATACAGCCCATACCTGGTGGTGAAAGCTGTCTTAGGAATATCCTGTTCTCGAATCTTCAACTAGTGGTATCTTGATCGCAGATCGATCTTGGAAAATACCTTAGCTCCTTGCAATCGATCAAATAGATCGTTGATCATTGGTAGTGGGTACTTGTTCTTGATCGTTGCTTCATTCAATCCTCGATAATCAACAACCATCCTTAACGATCCATCCTTCTTCTCCACTAGAAGTACTGGCGATCCCCAAGGCGAAGAACTTGGGCGAATATATCCCTTATCTAGTAACTCCTTAATCTGCTTCTTAATTTCCACCAAATCCTTTGCTGGCATCCTATATGGTCTCTTTAATATTGGCCCTGTGCCTGGCAATAGCTCAATCAAAAACTCAATATCTCTATCCGGTGGCATGCCTGGCAACTCCTCTGGAAATACTTTAGGGAAATCCCTTACCACTGGTACTTCCTCCTACACAACTCCTGTTAGGCAATTTACTTGAGTCCTCTTTGGCTCATGCCGGGATACATACTTGATCCTTCTCCCTTCTGGTGTGGTAAGCAAAATTGATTTACTAGCACATTCAATATTCCCTTCATACTTTGATAACCAATCCATGCCTAATATCACATCCAATCCTTGAGAGTCCAATACTATTAGGTCTGAGGGAAAAACATAGTTACCAATCCTTAATGGTAACCGATCACACCATAGACTAGCCACATACTCTGCTCCGAGCGAGGTTTCTAACATGGGTGACCTAAGCGCTTGGGTTGATAGGTTATACTTATCCACAAATCCCCTTGAGATGTATGAATGCGATGCGCCAGTATCAAAAAGAACGAGTGCAGTAAATGACTTAACCAAAAACTTACCTATTACTGCATCGGGCTGAGGTTCAACCTCCTCCATGCTAACGTGGTTCACTTGTCCCCTGTTGAAAGGGTTCGGCTTCTTCCCAGAACTTCCATTGCTATTTCCATTTTGCAATTCAGGACATTCATTTGCATAATGTCCTGTCTTCGAACACTTAAAACAAGTGACTTGGCTTAAGTCCTTCTTGGCTGGGGTTGATGGGTTGGTGCGATTTTGGCCGTTGCTTCCTCCATTGCCATTACCATTCTTGGTGCCATTGTGATTGTGCGAGCTACCTCCTCCATGGGTATGCTGAAAAATGTCCTCCCAGTCTAGGGGTAAAACATGGCTTCTGCTGAGCTCCTGAATTGTATTTTCCTTGACCATACTTCCTCTTGCGATTCTCAATCTGCTGCTGCTTCCCTTCAATCATAAGAGCATGATCTACCAACTCCTGGTAGTTGTTGAAGGTTGCTACCATCAACTGCATGCTCAACTCATCATTCAGTCCTTCCAGAAACTTTTCCTGCTTAGCTGCATCCGTAGCAACGTCATCTGGGGCATAACGTGCTAGCTTACTAAATTCCTCCACATACTAGCCAACTGTCCTTCCTCCTTGGCGCAAGTTGCAAAACTCATGCTTCTTCATGGCCATAGCTCCTGCTGAAATGTGTGTAGTACGAAAAGCCTGCTGAAACTGGTCCCATGTGACAGTGTCTACTGGGAAAGTGGCTGTGAAATTCTCCCACCATGATGTTGCGGGTCCTTCTAGCTGATGTGCGGCAAACTTCACCTTCTCCGCATCTGTGCATCCTGCTGTGGTCAACTCCCTAGCTGTCTTGCGGAGCCAATCATCTGCTACTATCGGCTCGGTGCTACTGGAAAATACCGGCGGATTCAGCCTAAGAAAACGGGCTAAGTGGTCAACAGGTGGTGGTGGTGGTGGTGGGTTGTTGTTGTTGTTCCCCTGATTCTGATTCTGGACTAGCAACTGCATCAATGTGTTCTGCTGCTGGATCAACTAAGTGAGCTCCGGTGGAAAGGCAAATCCGGGGTCATGTCTCAGAGGCATCTGAGGGTTTAGAAAAGATGATATATAAGAATAGAGGGGGTCTAAGGAGAAAACACTACCCATATGCACACGAGGCAAAACAAACAATTCACTTCAATCAATCAAACAAGGGCATACAATCGATCTATCTAAGTGCTCGGACTACTATTTTTACATGGTGGACTACTACTACTAATGAGGTGCTCTACTAGAAATATTCTACGGTCATTGACTCCATAATATCTGCTCCAGCTTCATGAACATGGTCATCATCGCTACTATCTGCTTCCGAGTCGGTGCCGTCGATGATGATGTAGTCTTCCGGGCTAATTTCCTTGGGTTCTTCATCTTCATCTACTGGCATAGGGTCTCCCATAAATATTCCAATCTTCTTGATTAGGTCGTCATTCTTCTCCACCAATACTTCAATTTCTTCTTCATAATCTTCACGTGTAGCCTTGAGTTCTTCCTCCAGTTCCTTGATTCTAGTCTTAGCCTTCTTAAGATCTATCATGTCGGCGCACATCTGGTTCTCCTATCGTCGAATGTGCTGGTTTAGCTCCTGGATAAAAGCCGCGATTGACCTATCCTTCCTGGTACTGATCATCTCCCAGTGCTCATCTCGGCGCCCAAAAATTTGGTAGATAGTATCCTTGGGATCCTTGCGGTAGACTTCTCCAATGCGTCCCATGGCGATGTGAGCTGCCATGCTCTTTCCTAGACTCCAAGTTGGTGCATCAAAAGAAAACTCTATGGGCTCAGTGACTGGCATGAACGTCCTTCCTGGAACTTGAACTTGAATCATCCAGCGCTCTTCTTCAGGTAAAGTGGTGTTGTAGGTTCCTGTGAAGCTTGGTACTCCTATATTCAGGTATCTAGCGACTTCCTTCAAGTGACGTCCAAAGGGTGTATCTTCATCCGGTTGCGTGAACATGTTCCTTGCATACGCCATCCTAAAGAGTAGAACAGATGAGAGGTCAGAGGAGAAGAGAGTGAATAGTGATCTAGGTCTCTAACTTAGTGGTCGTCTCCTACAGTCAGCGTGTGCTCTGATACCATCTCTGTAGCGACCAGATCTCAAATAGTCTGATCTCTGTGCTCCGGTGTCATCCCTGGATTAGTGATGCTGACACCACACAGTACTCGGAGGATTTATAACAAAGTAGCAATCACACACTTATTACATCGAGTGTCTCAAAAGAGAACTTATTACAATAAATATGGCTTAAGGCCATCTAATAACGATAACAGCGGAAGGCTTGGAAGATAAGTGAGTCCATCAACTCCAACGGCATCACTGAGTATAGAACCACGACCTAAAAACTCCTTAATCATCGTCTGAAAAGTCTGCAACATTAATGTTGCAGCCCGAAAACGGGTCAGCACATGGAATATGCTGGCTAGGTAACACATAGAGAGTAATGGAATGAAACAGCTATACTATATGCATATTTGGCTGGTGGAAAGCTCTATGGTTATAGTTTTGCGTAAAGCCAATTTTTCCCTACTACAAAGGAATAAATTTATTTAACTATCATGGTGGTTGTTAAACATTGAGAATGGTTGACAGCATTCTCAATCCCAATTAAGCATCATCATTAACCATAACCCAACAAAATTAATTTAGAGTAACATGTTGAGATTCACATAAATATCCAAGTACTAGATACTCAAGATGTCCATAACCGGGGACACGGCTAACCATGATTAGTTTATTACACTCTGCAGAGGTTTGCGCACTTTTCCCCACAAGACTCGATCGCCTCCATTTGGTTTCTCGCACTACATGGTGTTTGAGAAGACAGATGACCGAGACATAGTCTTTTAGAAGCGCTAGCACCTTACGATCGGGTAGACCGTACCACCTACATCCCCTACATCTGCTAGTCTACCACTGTAAGAGTTCGCACAACTTAGTCAACTATGCTAGAGCCCATAATAGCTTGTGGCTGCACACGAAAGTTTCTAGTATGAATAGTCTCATGATCCCTTTGAGCCTGGGTGGCGGTCCAAAAGAAAACAGGCAAGTCCTGGAATACCCAGATGCCTCAATCCACCCAGATGTGTGTTTAAGTTGCCACCTTAGATAAACCATTAATTAACAATCTCACATCTGTCATGGATATCACTCACCCAATCCACGTCTACTAGCATAGCATGGCATAATAAGCAAACGTAGAAGTAACTCCCAAAGGTTTGATAATAAACAGGTAATAGGTACTACCTCAACTACTTCCCATCCCACAATTTAATTAGATCCTAATCATGCAATGTGTGAGGATTGATCTAATGCAATAAAACTGGGTAGTAGAAAAGGTATGATCAAAGTGTTACTTGCCTTGTTGATGATCCGCGAAACCTAACGATTCGAAGTAACAAGCGGCGCACTCTGGGTATTCTATCACAGAAAAACAAACAAGCATACAATAAGTACTCATCTAATGCACAGGTAAAATTCAAATAAAAGATCTAACCAGAAGGTTCAACTTAAGAACTCCGGTTGGCAAAAAGAATCAAATCGAACGAAGCAACGAAAATCAAACAGCGAAAGAAAACAACTTCATTCTAGTAATCTGAATCTATGGTAAATTTTACAATAGCAAAAACTTGTTTAAGTTGGTTAAACGGGTAGAGGGTTTTGAGACGAATCCCTAGGCGCTTGAATCGCCTGATTCCGATAAACGAGCGAAAAGTTATACTAAAACGAAAATCGGATCAGGAATCGCGATCAGAAAAATCGCGGATTTAATCCGAGAAAAAGAAAAACGACGAACGCCGATTTTTTTTTCTCTTTTTTTCGACATGGAAAACGAGGCGTGACGAACCTCGAGCGGCGGGATCGTCGGCGGCGGCGGCTCCGGTGGCACGCGCGGATCGAGGCGAGGCTGATGGGCTGGGGCGACGCTATTTAAAGGCTGCCCCCGGGCGGTGTCCCGCTCGGGTATGGCCTGAAGTCGGTTCGTTTTTTTTAATTATTCCGCTCGGAAGAAAAATAAAAAGAAATACTAAACGACTCCAAAAATTCCGAAATAAATTTTCACGGGCTTCTAAAATCAAGCCGCACAAGGTGAACATTTATTTGGGCCCTAAATGCAATTTTGAAAAATGCACTTTTTTCCTAAATTCTAATAAAACACCGAAAAACTCCGAAATAAAATCTTATTTGATTTTATTATTAAATCCTCAATATTTCTTTATTTTAGGAAAGTCATTTTATTCCCTCTCTCATATTTTTGTAGTAGAAATAATCGATGATAAAATAAATAAAATCAAATGATCCTATTCTCAAAATTTGAGAAAACTCAAATATGAAAATAACGAAATCCCCAACTCTCTCCGTGGGTCATTGAGTTGCGTAGAATTTCTAGGATCAACCAAAATGCAAAATAAAATATGATATGCATGATGATCTAATGTATAACATTCCAAATTGAAAATTTGGGATGTTACATGTTGTTTCGCGGAATACAATCACAGTCACTGCAAGGTCTTTGAGCAGGATCCCAGCTTCTCTGGGCCTTCAGGAATTTTTGACTGGAGGCTAGTAAGTAGCCTTGGTACATGCTCTCTGTTTGTCGGACTGAATTATCCAATTAACCAGGAGATAACTGATGGCAAGGACCATGATGGCAGCGTGGTTTTGTTCATCAGGAAAAACTATGTGTACACAGCGTACCATGCGTCTCTGCATGCACCATACCCTGATATGTGCCGCCATGCTCTGCAACCCAAAGTAGGAGAGAGGGTCGCAAGTATCAGACTTCGACCTGCTGGCTGGAGTTTCCCCCATCAGGCACCCATCTAGTTCAAGCCGTCAGCCAATCTCCACAGCTTAATAAATAGTAACGTCTAACTGAGCCAGTTAGTTAGATGCGTACACTTGGTGTAGTAGGATCTTTATTTAGTTTGATGCATACAGTTGTTCTTTTTTGGTAGCCCTTTTGTAATGATGGCTGATGTTTGGTTTGGAAGAGAGAGTTGCGTCTTCACTCTTCTGGCCTGCTTACTGCTTCTGTTGCACCCCCAACCCTGGTTGCTGCTGCTGCTGTTTTCAATGTACAATTAGTAGTATATTTCATTTGTTGGTTGAATAAATGTGTTTTTAGAATGACAAACACAATGTTTTGGAAGTCGTTGCACAGTTCGATCGTTTAGTGCCCCGTACCATACGTAGCACATACTATTTTTCGTACGGAACACATTTTCCACTTGTTGATAACATGCAGCCCACTGATGAAGGCCCAATAGAGAAGCCCATAATTAACTGGAAGGGAGGCTCTCACATGAATCCGGCCCAGGTACATGCTCATGGTCCCCTAAACATAAATAAGTAAATAAATAAATAAAGCTAAATGCTCATGCACCAGTTCTTTGGGAAAATAGGTAGCCCAGTATTTCTTTTTGAAGAATACCCAAGCTAGGCCTATTTGTTTTCTCTGAATTACTGGGCTGCAAATCTCTCAAGACGAGGAGGGATGCATTCCGGCCTGGCTTAAGAGTATGGTCAATGTCTGTTAAAAGTAATATCAAAAGGGGTTGAAAATTCCAAAAAAATTATAGCAAATGGGATATAAGTTTCTTTCTTTGTTTTTGTTCTTCACTGATATCTTATACGTATTTCATTGGATTTAACATGACATAGTACTAATTTATTTTTAAATTTGTTTTAGCATGGCTATTAATTTTTGGATTAAGAATATTTCATTCCCTAGCAAAAATTTGCGAATTTTCAAAATTTCCCACAAATTTAGTTAATTTTTTTACCCTGGTACTGACCAGAAAATAGCCAGCAATTCTAAAAATGGAAAACAGGCTGCAAGAAATTCCATATAAATTAGAAAATGAGTAAAAATTATAAAAATAATAGCAAATGGGCTGTACACGCCACAGATTTCGAGGCTGACTTGTTTACGCAAGGCTTTGTCAGTGAACACATGATTCTAGCAGTAGTGACTGTTGGATGTCCATCCAACGGCCGACGTGCTTCTTCAATATCTGATCTTCCTACTCCAGCCGCCTAAACTAGCGCCGGCGGGACTGCCTGCTCCCTCCTCTTGTGGCCCGCTGTGATGCCGCGCAGGCTTCCCCATCCCACCCTACTCCCTTCGCTGGCCTGGCCGCACGCAATCAACTGTCTCCTTATTACGCGAAAAAAAATTATTCCTCCCACCGACATCTGGGGCGCACCGGTTGGGAGGCTTACTATGGGCCTACTAAGTTGACGCTTATGCAGGGCTTGTCAACTTAGTCAACAAACGATTCTAGCAGCAGTAACCGTTGGATTTGAATCGAACGGTCCTGCGGCTTCTTCAATCGCTGCTCTTCTTGCACCAGCCGTCCAAACCAGCGCCGGGGAGACCGCCTGCTCCTACCTCCAGTGGCCGGCTGTGCTACCGTTGAGGCCTCATCGCCCCCTACTACTCCCACCGCTAGCCAGGCCCTGCGGCGACGGCAGCCTCACACCGCAGCTGAACCAGTGAACCCTCGTACTTCTCTCCGCGTGGGCATCCACTGCCGTGTCTTCCCCAGCTCCGCGTCGTCCCCTTCCTAGGCCTCGCCGTCGTCCACTGCCTTGGTGCTCTCGGCGCGGCGTGGTCAATGTGGTCAACGACATTCCATCGAAAGATTACTGTATGTGGAGAGGCTGACAGCTGGGTCCACGGCCACAGCCTAGTTTTTTGGTGATTTGCCAAGTAAGTCGCTTTGTCAGGCCTCTTGGGCTGAAAATCTTTCAAGACGAGGAGAGCTTTTATTCGGCTGGCCGAGAAAATGGCCCATCAATAATGAGAAATGGACTGTACATTTTAAAACACATCAAACCGGCAATTAGTTTCAAATATCTTTTTTCCATTTCGAGATTTTAAATTACATTAATTTTTATGCATGGAGAATTTGTTGGATTTTATATTGATATACATTTATTTGTAAAATCAGTTTGAATGTGATTCGAAATTTCGGGATTAAAAACAGTTCGGACCGCACCGAAATATGCAAAATTTCGTATAATTTTTTAACCGTGGCCACAATATGGGCTATAATGCTAACAAAAAGAATATGGGCTCCAAAAAAACCTTAATAATTAGCAAATGGGCTGGAAATTATTAGAAATAATGGCAGATGGGTTGTATGCTGTTTTCCATAGATTTGAGGCTTTCCTAAAAAAAGGTTGACGCACAAGCAGTGACTGTTGGATGGCCATCCAACGGCCGTCGTGCTTCTTCAATCTCTGCTCTTCCTGCTCTAGCCGCTCAAACAAGCGCCGGCGGGACTGTCTGCTCCCTCCTCCCCGCGGCCGGCTCTGCTGTCGCGCAGGCCTCACCGCCCCACCGTACTCTCATCGCTGGCCTAGCCATCCCTCTACTCACCCACACCTGCTGTTATTCTCCGGCGATGGCAGACGAACCAGTAAACCCTCGTACAGTCGTACTTCCCTCCGTGTGGGAAACAACTGCCGAGTCTTCCCTGCCTCCGTGTCGTTCCCTTCCTAGGCCTTGCCGTCGTCCACCGCCCTGGTGCTCTCGGCGCGGCCTGGTGAACGTGGTCGACGACCGACATGCATCTGAAGTGGACTGTACGTGGAGAGGCCGACAGCTGGGTCCATGGCCGCATGCAAGGAAATGCCTCCTTATTACGCGTAAAATAATGGTTCCTCCACCTGACATCAGGGACCCACCGAAAGGGCCTCTGTATTTCGCGAAAAAAACGTTACCCACGCTGATAGCTCGGACCCAATAACTATATCTTCGCACGCAAGGAAGTGCCTCCTTATTACGCACAAAAAAATGAATACTCCCCTGTTAGCTGGGACCCAGTATACTGGCAGGCTGACTTGTGGGCCTACTAAGTTGACGGGGACGGAGGGCTTTATCAACTTAGTCAATATGCACGATTCTAGCTCCAGTGACCGTACGATGTCCATCCAACGGCCGTAGTGCTTCTTCAACCTCTGGTCTTCTTGCTCCAGCCGCCCAAGCCAGCGCCGGTCGTGCCTTGTGCTCCTGCCTCCTGTGGCCGGCTGCGATGCGGCGGAGGCCTCACCGCCCCCTACTACTCCCACCGCTGGCCAGGCCATCCCTCTAATCACCCACACCCCCTGTTATTCTGCGGCGACAGCAGCCTCACACTGCAGCGAACCAGTGAACCCTCGTACTCCTCTACGCATGGGCATCCACTGTCACGTCTTCCCCGGCTCCGCGTCGTCCCCTTCCTAGGCCTCGCCGTCGTCCGCCGCCCTGGTGCTCTCAGCGTGGCGTGGTCAACGTGGTCGTGGAATGGCTTCCATCAGACGTGGAATGTACATGGAGAGGCTGACAGCTGGGTCCACGGCCACAGCAAGGAAGTGCCTGCTTATTACGAGCAAAATAATTATTCCTCCACCTGACAGCGGGGACCCACCGGACGGGCCACTGTATTTCGCAAAAAACGTTTCCCCCCTGACTGCTGGGACCCACCAGCTACATCTTCGCACGCAAGGAAGTGCCTGACAGTCGGGACCCACCTGGTCGAAGTGTACGTAGCGTTGTAATTCTGGTCGTGAACGTGTATGTACATATATACTGGTGGATGTAGAGGCACGCACGTGTCATAGTAGAGGCGCGCATGTAGCATGTACACGTACGTACAACGGCCAGGGTGCAAGAAAGAAAATACGGCCATGTATGTGTACATTCGGGCGGGGTCTCGAACGCCTACTCGCGCATACGTACGGCCAGGGCTCATGTACATGGCTGGGTCGGAACGGAGAAACAGTGTCGTCATCGTGTTCATGGGGAGGCAACAGAATGCGTCGTGTTCATGGGGAGGCAACAGAATGCATCGTGTTCATGGGGAGGCAACGGAACGCGTCGTGTTCATCGGGAGGCAACGGAATGCGTGGGAGCCAACCGGCTGGGTCGGAACGGAATGCGTGGTCGTGTTCATCGGGAGGGCTTGGACGGAACAGGCGATGTAAACGAGGCCTGGCGTACCGCAAAACAGAGGAAACGGACCTCCTTCATTCGGAATGGGGTTCTGTTGATCGGGAGGGGTGTGGCGTACCGCAAAACAGAGGAAACGGACCTCCTACAGTCGAAACGGGGGTCCTGTTGATCAGGAGGGGTGTGGCATATCGCAAAACGGACGAAATGGACCTCCTACGGTCGAAACGGGGGTCCTGTTGATCAGGAGGGGTGTGGCGTACCGCAAAATGGACGAAACGGACCTCCTACGGTCGAAACGGGGGTCCTGTTGATTGGGAGGGGTGTGGCGTACTGCAAAACGGGACTCCAGGGGATATTGTTCATCTCCACCGTCGACCTCCTCTAGCCTCCACGGGCTCCTGTTCATCCAGCCTCCACCGCGCGCTACTCCACCGGCTACTGTTCAACCACCCACTACTAGGGAAAACCTTATACACAGAAGTTTATCAGTAGCGCGGTTTAAAATGGGCGCTACTGCTAATTAGTAGTAGCGAGGGGTATAAAAACCGCGCTACTACTAAGTTGATAGTAGTAGCGAGGGGTATAAACCCGCGCTGCTACTAAGTGGTGTCCAACAATGCCCCGTGGATAGGCCATAGTAGGAGCGAGGGGTATAAAACCGACGCTACTACTAAGTAAGTAGTAGTAGCGCAGGTAAGACCCCCACGCTACTACTAAGCGTGTCCACCCCGGCCCAACCCACACTCCCACCCCACCACGAACACATGACTAAAAAACAATGTTCCTCGGTCCACCCCACCCCGGCTCCTCTCCCCACGATCTCCTCGCCGCCTCCACCACCCACCCCGGCCGGTTCCGGCGAGCATTGGTCGCGCGCAATACTCCCCCAAGCTCCGCCCCTCCATCCAGATCTGACATGGTTGCAGTTCCTGCATGGCCACCCTCTTCTCCACCGCGCTCTCGCACCACTTCATCCCGCTCCTCCGCCGCCTCCTTTGCCTGTGGCCCGCTGCGCGCTGTATCGGCGCTACTGGTGCCACGAAGGCGGCTCCTGCTGCCCATGGCCATGGGGGACGCCGGGGGGACAGAGCGAGGGCGCCGGGGGAGGATCTGCCATTCACCGTGACGGCACGACAGAGGAGGAGCTGAGCTGTTGTGCGCGCCGGACAAGGAGCTCAAATCCTGCTCCGGGAGGCAACGCACAGGAAGTAGCAGCTGAGCCAGAGGAGATGCATGAGAGGGAACGCGTCGTTGCCGTCCGCCTGACACCCCCGCTTCTTCTCCATCGTCGGCGTCGTCCCCATGATTCAGCTGTTCTCTCGCCAGATCTGAATGAACAGGGCATCTCAAAGGTTCATTCTCTAGCTAAGTACACTTCTGATTTGTTTTTCCTCCTTCATTAATTGCAAAGGGGATTAATCACCGCTATTTGATTCTGCTTGTTGTATTGTTGTTTTTGAGTAAAATTGGTATGCATATATGTAGAGAGTTTTGTAGCTAACTGATGAAAATAAAATGTGGCATCTCAGAAGCCTTTTTGTTCGTCTGAATCCTAAAGCTATATGCAGATGCGTAGATGGGGAACTTAGGGGAGCATTAAGATTAAAACGTGAGGGTCAGTTTCAATAGATAGTAAGATTAAAGCGCCAGGGTAAATTTTTACTGAAAGACAAATTGCTGTATATTTCTTCAGTGGGTGCATCTGCATCGGGAAACCCAACGTCTTCACCATGATTGAGCTGATCAATCTTCACATCTGAATGAACAGGGCATCCATCCATCTCAAAGGTTTATTTTGTACGACTAGCTAATTAAACTTCTTATTTGTTTTTTCTTATTCTTCCTTCAGTAATTGCTAGCTGATTCTACTTGTTGTACTGCTGTTGGTGTGAATCCCATTTGAAAATTGCTTTGCCTGCAACTGCAATGGCAACGCCAGCAAAGTAAGGAACGCTAAGGCTAGGCAGAGCAAGGAAGGTGAAGGATGACCATGCCGTGGGGGCTGGTGGCGTACATGGTGGACATGGTGTGGGCGGTGCTCACCTAGTGGGTGTCGGCATGCCTGCTGGTCGCCAACAAGATCGCCCGCGGCATGCGGGCCGGGGAGATTGGCCCCTTCGTCATGGGGTGAATCTCACTTCGGGAATCCTCCCTTCTAACTCCTTCATGCAGGTGCTCTGCTCTGAACCTTCTGCTCTAGTTTCTTTGCTAGTAAATTGATGAACATGGGGATACATTTTTTGATTACCCTATCTGCTCTGTATCCTCAAATACACGCCGGCGATGTGTTAATTGGCTCTGAGATTTGTGTTTGCCAAATATATTCAAGTACCTAACAAGAGGCTAATGAGAGACTTTATACAGAGTAGTTTTATCTTCTGGATATAGGTTATTTTTCTTCTGGATAAGATAAGATGTTGTTATACTGGTATAGGTTATACTATACTGGTATAGGTTATTTTTCTTCTGGATAAGATAAGATGTTGTAAAATAGTCTCGGCTTGAACTAAGTTCAAATTGGTTCAGTAAATCACTACGCAAATGAATGCTCCATTGCACCAGAGCTGCACATGGACGTGGAGTTGTTATACAAGTGAATGTTGTTCTGCACTTTTGCTTATTGTACGCTCCTCCTTTTGCCCATTTTATTTCCTTAGGCAATGTACTCTGATTCAGCCAGGATATCACACGACCGTGCTCTATTTCTTCTTAGGTCCAGCCTGATTCGAGCTTCCTGGACAGCCACAAGGCATGCCTTGGCCGCCATTGAGCAGAATGCCGCTAGTGGCCAGCGGTGACAGTGTGTCGTCTCAGCGGATAAGGGAGTATCAAGCGAGACATCATCATCATCAAGCGAGCATGGGAGTTTTTCCTGCAAGCAAGTATCTCATTATCCTTACCTTCATCTGAACCACACTTGCATTTTTAAATCTTTGGAGATGGCGTAGGATAAGGCCCGGATGAACGCTTGTGGAAATATTACAGCCCCACTGTTAGGAGTACAAGTTAAGTCCTGACAGACTGGGCGTAAGTGGATTGGTTTGCCTTTTGATTAGTATATAAGTAGATGGTAGCAGACCTGGACAAATAGCATTAAAAATAGACTTCGCCTATTCCCTGTTTTGAAGAGCAGTGGGAATCAATTTTGTGATCTCCTTTGTTGGCGATTTCCCTATCCATGAAATGATAAATTTTGAACAGATGTTAACTGTCAAATATTTCAAGCATATATAGCTCAAATACACTAGTATTTCTTGAATGCACCAAAACAAGAAGATATCATGAACACGTACAGCTAGGGTATGCATTTAGTAGGTGTTTTTCCGTTTTGAAGATTCATAATAGACTAAAAGAGACAGAAATTGAAGAAAATACCCTACTGGATCTACACGAGGGCGCGAACTAACAAGTTTTCACTTTCTCGACTGGGTGCAAGGTGATCGACGAGGACTACTGCGGACCGATGGGAGTTGTGCTCTTCAACTACTCGGAGGTAGACTTCACCATCAAGCCCCGCGACCGCGTCATACAGATTATCGTCCAGGTGATTGTGACGCAGGAGGTCCCCGGGGTGGAGGACCTCGACGCCACCGTCCGGTCACCGAGGTGGAGGACGACGCCACCGTCCGGAGTTCCTCAAGGTGGAGGACCTCGACGCTTTGTACATACATCTAGAGAAGTGGTCTGGTTAGGTTGGTGGTGAAATGCTAGGGAAGGTACCAACCTTTTGATGATGGTTGTGTGCGTCCTCATGATCTCTTCGAGTTGAGATGTTCAATGTTGCATCCATGAACACTGCTAGTGTTAAGATGGTTCTGTGAAATTTATTTTGCACTGGACGTGTCTCTGATCTCCATTCATGAATACTGCATCTATTTTTATTTTTTTTAATTCCTAATTTGTTACTAGTACCATTGGGAAAAAAGTGCCCTACTAGTATTTAGGATACCAGTAGCGCTGGTTTTATAGGCACGCTACTACTACTTCATTAGTAGTAGCGCGAGTCTGTAATAGTAGTAGCGTGGGCGGCACACGCTACAACTAACAAAGTTAGTAGTAGCGCGGGTCTCACCCACACTACTACTAACTATTAGCTGTAGCGCGATACTAGTAGCGGGGGTACCCGCGCTGCTAGTAGCCATTTTACCCGTGCTGCTAGTAGCCTTTTTCCTAGTAGTGACCCACCATGGGGTCCTGTTCAACCACCCCTCCACGGGCACCCCTCCACCGTCTACTGTTCATCCAGCCCTCCACACCACGGGGTCCTGTTCATCCAGAGGCAATGCCACCGCTCAGTGTTCAT
>NC_041392.1:192628602-192638278 GCF_002162155.2 Triticum dicoccoides
CAATCGATCAGCTTCAGTTAGCAGCACTAGCGAAGGAATCGCTCGATCGGGTTCAGTTAACTGCCATCAATCGATCGCTTGGGTTCAGTAACGCGTAGCCTGGATTGCAATCGCTCGGGTTTAGTTAGAGCCCAACGCCTCGCTCGGGTTCAGATAGAGCCAACGCCTCGCACACACACACACACACACGTACGTGTACGAGAGAAACGCGCATCGCTCGGCCCCCGACCTCCCACCGTAACCGGGAACTCCCCGAAATTTTCCTCCACCTCGTTTCTACCACGGTTTTTTCCGTCATGGACGGCCCAAAGAATGTCATGCAGCTGCTCTCCGGCCCGCCCAGGACGAAAAGCCCATTTTCTGTCATGATTTTTTGTCATAGAAGTAGCAGCCCACCACATCTATGATGATACCGGGTTTTTTCACAATTATCATCATAGAAGTGTCATATGTATGACAGAATTTTTTTTCGTTCGGCCCAAAATGTCACGGATGTGTCTTTTTTTTGTAGTGGGGTTTGTCACCTAGCGGTGCTTCCAGGACGTAATTCTTCTGTGCAGCAATGAGGATAATCCCCAAGTTACAGACCCAGTCCATTTAATTGCTACCATCATCTTTCAACTTAGATTTCTCTAGCAACGCATTAAAATTCAACGGAACAATAGCACAGGCCATTAATCTACAACCACATAGACATGCAAAATACTATCGGGTACTAAGTTAATGATACATTAAAGTTTAATTAATCATATTACTTAAGAACTCCCACTTAGATAGACATCCCTCTAATCATCTAAGTGATCACGTGATCCATATCAACTAAACCATGTCCGATCATCACGTGAGATGGAGTAGTTTTCAATGGTGAACATCACTATGTTGATCATATATAATATTTGATTCACGCTCGACCTTTCGGTCTCAGTAATCTAAGGCCATATCTGCATATGCTAGGGTCGTCAAGTTTAACCCGAGTATTCTGTGTGTGCAAAACTTGCTTGCACCCGTTGTATGTGAACGTAGAGCTTATCACACCCGATCATCACGTGGTGTCTCGGCACGACAAACTGTAGCAATGGTGCATACTCAGGGAGAACACTTGTACCTTGAAATTTAGTGAGAGATCATCTTATAATGCTACCACAGAATTAAGCAAAATAAGATGCACAAAGGATAAACATCACATGCAATCCAATATAAGGGATATGATATGGCCATCATCATCTTGTGCCTTTGATCTCCATCTCCAAAGCACCGTCATGATCACCATCATCACCGGCTTGACACCTTGATCACCATCGTAGCATTGTAATCGTCTCGCCAACTGTTGCTTCTATGACTATCTCTACCTCTTAGTGATAAAGTAAAGCAATTACATGGCAATTGCATTTCATACAATAAAGGGACACCATATGGCTCCTGCCAATTGCCGATAATTGAGTTACAAAACATGATCATCTCTTACAACAATTTATATAATCACGTCTTGACCGTATCACATCACACCATGCTCTGCAAAAACAAGTTAGACGTCCTCTACTTTGTTGTTGCAAGTTTTACGTGGCTGCTACGGGCTTAGCAAGAACCGTTCTTACCAACGCAAAAAAACCACAACGCGGTATAGTGATTGCTTTTTGATATTCAGAAAGAACCCTGTTCATTGAATCCGATTCAACTAAAGTTGGAGAAACAGAAACCCACTAGCCACATGTGTGCGAATCACGTCGGTAGAACCAGTCTCGCGTAAGCGTACGCGTAATGTCGGTCTGAGACGCTTCATCCAACAATACCGCTGCATCAAGAATCAACTAGTGATGGCAAGCAATATGTATATATCCACGCCCACAACTCCTTTGTGTTCTACTCGTGCATATAAAATCTACGCGTAGACCTGGCTCGGATGCCATTGTTGGGTAACGCAGTAATTTCAAAAAATTCCTACGCACACGCAAGATCCATCTAGGTGATGCATAGCAACAAGAGGGAAGAGTGTTGTCCACGTACCCTTGTAGACCGAAAGCGGAAGCGTTATGACAACGCGGTTGATGTAGTCGTACGTCTTCACTATCCGACCGATCCTAGCACCGAAGGTACGGCGCCTCCGAGTTCAGCACACGTTCAGCTCGAGGACGTCCCACGAACTCCGATCCAGCAGAGCTTCACGGGAGAGTTCCGTCAGCACGACGGCGTGATGACGGTGATGATGAAGTAACTGATGCAGGGCTTCGCCTAAGCACTACAACGATATGACCGAGGTGGAAATCTGTGGAGGGGGGCACCACACACGGCTAAACAATTAACTTGTGTGTCTATGGGGTGCCCCCTCCCCCGTATATAAAAGGAGTAGAGGAGGGGAAGGGCCGGCCCTCTCATGGCGCGCCCAAGGGGGGAGTCCTACTCCCGGTGGGAGTAGGATTCCCCCTTCCCTAGTTGGAGTAGGAGCGGAAGGAAGGGGGAGAGAGAGGGAAGGAAAGGGGGGCCGGCCCCACCCAATTATGATTGTGCTTGGGGGGCCTCCACCTTGGTCGCCTCCTCATCTCTCCTACTAAGGCCCTATAAGACCCATACACTCCCCGGGGGGTTCCGGTAAGCCCTTGGTACTCTGGTAAATGCCCGAACTCACCCGGAACAATTCCGATGTCCAAACATAGCCGTCCAATATATCGATCTTTATGTGTCGACCATTTCGAGACTCCTCGTCATGTCTGTGATCACATCCGGGACTCCGAACAACCTTCGGTACATGAAAACACATAAACTCATAATACTGATCATCATCGAACGTTAAGCGTGTGGACCCTACGGGTTCAAGAACTATGTAGACATGACCGAGACTCATCTCCGGTCAATAACCAATAGCGTCACCTAGATGCTCATATTGGTTCCTACCTATTCTATGAAGATCTTTATCGGTCATACCGCATAACAACATACGTTGTTCCCTTTGTCATCGGTATGTTACTTGCCCGAGGTTCGATCGTCGGTATCTCAATACCTAGTTCAATGTCGTTACCGGCAAGTCTCTTTGCTCGCCCCATAATGCATCATCCTGTAACTAACTCATTAGTCACATTGCTTGCAAGGCTTATAGTGATGTGCATTACCGAGAGGGCCCAAAGATACCTCTCCCACAATCGAAGTGACAAATCCTAATCTCGATCTATGCCAACTCAACAAGCACCATCGAAGACACCTGCAGAGCATCTTTATAATCACCCAGTTACGTTGTGATGTTTTATAGCACACTAAGTGTTCCTCCGGTATTCGGGAGTTGCATAATCTCATAGTCATAGGAACATGTATAAGTTATGAAGAAAGCAATAGCAACAAACTAAACGATCATCATACTAAGCTAACGGATGGGTCAAGTCAATCACATCATTCTCTAATGATGTGATCCCATTAATCAAATGACAACTCATGTCCATGGCTAGGAAACTTAACCATCTTTGATTAACGACCTAGTCAAGTAGAGGCATACTAGTGACATTCATTTTGTCTATGTATTCACACATGTACTAAGTTTCTGGTTAATAGAATTCTAGCATGAATAATAAAAATTTATCATTATATAAGGAAATATAAATAACAACTTTATTATTGCCTCTAGGGCATGTT
Organism: Triticum dicoccoides; assembly: GCF_002162155.2. Taxonomy (NCBI): domain Eukaryota; kingdom Viridiplantae; phylum Streptophyta; class Magnoliopsida; order Poales; family Poaceae; genus Triticum; species Triticum dicoccoides. The sequence continues at coordinate 192,632,221 of NC_041392.1, forward strand.
TCCTTCATGTATCACTAAACAGCGGTCAAATTTATCCTTAGTGGAATAAGGAAATATTTCTCGGTTATGGAGGTGACAAAGAGTTCGTCGTAAAGATTTACGTCGATGCAAGCTTTGACACCGATCTGGATGACCCTAAGTCTCGATCTAGATACATATTGAAAGTGGGAGCGATTAGCTAGAGTAGCTCCGTGTAGAGCATTATAGACATAGAAAATTTGCAAAATACATATGGCTCTGAATGTGGCAAACCCGTTGACTAAACTTCTCTCACAAGCAAAACATGATCACCCTTTTGGTGCTAATCACATAGCGATGTGAACTATATTATTGACTCTAGTAAACCCTTTGGGTATTAGTCACATGGAGATGTGAACTAATCACATAAAGATGTGAACTATTGGTGTGAAATCACATGACGATGTGGACTAGATTGTTGACTCTAGTGCAAGTGGGAGACTGAAGGAAATATGCCCTAGAGGCAATAATAAAGTTGTTATTTATATTTCCTTATATCATGATGAATTTTTATTATTGATGCTAGAATTGTGTTAACCGGAAGCTTAGTACATGTGTGAATACATAGACAAGCAGAGTGTCCCTAGTATGCCTCTACTTGACTAGCTCGTTAATCAAAGATGGTTAAGTTTCCTGACCATAGACATGTGTTGTCATTTGATGAATGGGATCACATCATTAGAGAATGATGTGATGGACAAGACCCATCCCTTAGCTTAGCACTATGATCGTTTAGTTTATTGCTATTGCTTTCTTCATAACTTATACATGTTCCTATGACTATGAGATTATGCAACTCCTAAATACCGGAGGAACACTTAGTGTGCTATCAAACCTCACAATGTAACTGGGTGATTATAAAGATGCTCTACAGGTGTCTCCGATGGCGTTTGTTGAGTTGGCATAGATCAGGATTAGGATTTGTTACTCCGTTTGTCGGAGAGGTATCTCTGGGCCCTCTCAGTAATGCACATCACTATAAGCCTTGCAAGCAATGTGACTAATGAGTTTGTTATGGGATGATGCATTACAAAACGAGTAAAGAGACTTGCCGGTAACGAGATTGAACTAGGTATGATGATACCGATGATCGAATCTTGGGCAAGTAACATACCGATGACAAAGGGAACAACGTATATTGTTGTGCGGTTTGACCGATAAAGATCTTCATAAAATATGTAGGAGCCAATATGAGCATCCAGGTTGTGCTATTGGTTATTGACCGGAGATGTGTCTCGGTCATGTCTACATAGTTCTCGAACCCGCAAGGTCCACACGCTTAACGTTCGATGACGATTTGTATTATGAGTTATGTTATTTGATGACAAAAGTTTGTCCGGAGTACCGGATAAGATCATAGACATGACGAAGAGTCTCGAAATGGTCGAGACGTAACGATCGATATATTGGAAGGCTATATTCGAACATCGGAAAGGTTCTAAGTGGTTCGGGTAATTTTTGGAGTACCGGAGAGTTACGGGAATTCGCCGGGGGAAGTATTGTGCCTTAGTGGAAAGGCGAGAAGGGCCACAAGGGGAGCCCCCCCCCCATCGGCTGGTCCAAATTTGACTAGGGAGGGGGCGGCGCCCCCCTCTTTCCTTCTCCCTCTCCTTTCCTTCCTTCTTCTCCTACTTGGACTAGGAAAAGGGGAAACCTACTCCTACTAGGAATAGGAATCCCCCCTTTGGGCGCGCCCCTTGTGGCCGGCCCTCCTCCTCCTCCCCTCCTTTATATACGGGGGAGGGGGCACCCCATAGACACACAAGTTGATTTCTTAGTCGTGTGTGGTGCCCCCCTCCAGAGATTTCCACCTCGGTCATATTGTCATAGTGCTTAGGCGAAGCCCTGCGTCGGTAACATCATCATCACCGTCACCACGCCGTCGTGCTAACGAAACTCTCCCACAGCCTCAGCTGGATCTAGAGTTCGAGGGATGCCACCAAGTTGAACGTGTGCAGATCGCGGAGGTGACGTGTGTTCGGTATTTGATCGGTTGGATCGCGAAGATGTTCGACTACATCAACCGCGTTACTTAAAAGCTTCCGCTTTCGGTCTACAAGGGTACGTAGAGACACTCTCCCCTCTCATTGCTATGCATCTCCTAGATAGATCTTGCGTGATCGTAGGAAAATTTTGAAATACTGCGTTCCCCTACATAATAGTCATACTGCTTACCAGCAACGTCTTACTTTGATTCGGTGGTATTGTTGGATTAAGCGGTCCGGACCGACATTACATGACCACATTCTTGAGACTGGTTCTACCGACGTGCTTTGCACATAGGTGGCTAGTGGGTGTCTGTTTCTCCAACTTTAGTTGAATCGAGTTTGACTACGCCCGGTCCTTGTTGAAGGTTAAAACAGCACACTTGACGAAAAATAGTTGTGGTTTTGATGCGTAGGTAAGAACGGTTCTTGCTAGATGCCCGTAGCAGCCACGTAAAACTTGCAACAACAAACTAGAGGACGTCTAACTTATTTTTGTAGGGCATGTTGTGATGCGATATGGTCAAGACGTGATGAGATATAAATTGTTGTATGAGATGATCATGTTTTGTTGAAGTTATCGACAGCTGGCAGTAACCTTATGGTTGTCTCTTTATTTCATAAGATGCAAGCGCCATATAATTGCTTTACTTTATCGCTATGCAATAGCAATAGTTGCAAAAGCAATAGTTGGCGAGACAACCATGTGACGACACGTTAATGAAGATCAAGATGATGGAGATCATGGTGTCATGCCGGTGATGATGGATATCATGACGATACTTTGGAGATGGAGATCAAAGGCACGAGATGATGATGGCCATATCATGTCACATATTTTCATTGCATGTGATGTTTATCTTTTATGCATCTTATTTTGCTTAGTACAACGGTAGCATTATGAGATGATCCCTTACTAAAATTTCAAGCTATAAGTGTTCTCCCTGAGTATGCACCGTTGCATAGTTCTTCGTGCTGAGACACCACGTGATGATCGGGTGTGATAAGCTCTACGTTCACATACAATGGGTGCAAGCCAGTTTTGCACATGGATAATACTCGGGTTAAACTTGACGAGCCTAGCATATGCAGATATGGCCTCGGAACACTGAGACCAAAAGGTTGAACATGAATCATATAGTAGATATGATCAACATAGTGATGTTCACCATTGAAAGCTACTCCATCTCACGTGATGATCAGACATGGTTTAGTTGATATGGATCACGTGATCATTTAGATGACTAGAGAGATGTCTATCTAAGTGGGAGTTCTTAAGTAATATGATTAATTGAACTTTAATTTATCATGAACTTAGTCCTGATAGTATTTGCATATCTATGTTGTAGATCAATTGCGCACGTATAGCTTCCCCGTTTTATTTATGATATGTTCCTAGAGAAAACTAAGTTGAAAGTTGATAGTAGCAATGATGCGGACTAGGTCCGTGATCTGAGGATTATCCTCATTGCTGCAAAGAAGAATTATGTCCTTGATGCACCGCTAGGTGACAGAACTATTGCAGGAGCAAATGCAGACGTTATGAACATTTCACAAGCTCGATATGATGACTACTTGATAATTTAGTGCACCATGCTTTACGGCTTAGAACCAGGACTTCAAAAATGTTTTGAAACGCCATGGAGCATATGAGATGTTCTAAGAGTTGAAATTTGTATTTCAGACTTATGCCCGAGTCGAGAGGTATGAGACCTCTGACAAGTATTTTTTTTCCTACAAGATGGAGGAGAATAGCTCAACCAGTGAGCATGTGCTCAGAATGTCTGAGTACTACAATCGCTTGAATCAAGTGGGAGTTAATCTTCCAGATAAGATAGTGGTGGACAGAGTTCTCTAGTCACTATCACCAAGTTACTGGAACATCATGATGAACTATAATATGCAAGGGATGACGAAAACAATTCCTCGAGCTCTTCGCGATGCTGAAATCGGCGAAGGTAGAAATCAAGAAAAGCATCAAGTGTTGATGGTTGAAAAGACCACTAGTTTCAAGTAAAAGGGCAAGGGAAAGAAAGGGAACTTCAAGAAGAATGACAAGCAAGTTGCCACTCCCATGAAGAAGCCCAAAGCTAGACCCAAGCCTAAAACTGAGTGCTTCTACTTCAAAGGAAATGGTCACTGGAAGCGGAACTGCCCCAAATACATGGCGGATAAGAAGGATGGCAAAGTGAACAAAAGTATATATGATATACATGTTATTGATGTGTACTTTACTAGTATTCATAGTAGCCCCTGGGTATTTGAAACTGGTTCAGTTGCTAGGATTAGTAACTTGAAACAGGAGTAGTAAAATGAACAGAGACTAGTTGAGAGCAAGGTGACGATGTGTGTTGTAAGTGATTCCAAGGTTGATAAGATCACCATCGCACACTCCCTTTACTTTTGGGATTAGTGGTGAACCTAAAATAAATGTTATTTGGTCTTTGCGTTGATCATAATATGATTGGATCATGTTTATTGCAATACGGTTATTCATTTAAGTCAAAGAATAATTATTATTCTGTTTACAAGAATAAAACCTTCTGTGGTCATACACCCAAGGTGAATGGTTTATTGAATCTCGATTGTAGTGATACACATATTCATAATATTGAAGCCAAAAGATGCAAGGTTAATAATGATAGTGCAACTTATTTGTGGCACTGCCATTTAGGTCATATTGGTGTAAAGCACATGAAGAAACTCCATGTTGGTGGGCTTTTGGAACCACTTGATTATGAATCACTTGATGCTTGCGAACCATGCCTCATGGGAAATATGACTACAACTCTGTTCTCTGGAACAATGGAGCGAGCCACTGACATATTGGAAATAATACATATCGATGTATGCAGTCCGATGAGTGTTGAGGCTCGTGACGGGTACGTTATTTTCTGACCTTCATAGATGATTTGACCTTCATATCTACTTAATGAAACACATGTCTGAAACATTGAAAAGTTCAAAGAATTTCATATTGAAGTTGAGAATCATCGGAACAAGAAAATAAAGTTTTTACGATCTGATCGCCGATACATCTCCAACGTATCTATAATTTTTGATTGTTACATGCTATTATATTATCTGTTTTGGATGTTAATGGGCTTATTTATACACTTTTATATTATTTTTGGGACTAACCTACTGACCCAAGGAATATCAAATGGAATCCAAACGGAATGAAACCTTCGGGAGAGTTATTTTGGGAACAAACGTGATCCAGGTGTAACGCCCCGGATACAACTTTCCATATTTGTAACTCCGACTCTTGCCTTTCCGGAGATGCGATATGAGATTCCCTTCGTGGTAGGGTTTTGTCTTTGTTTTGCATTTTGTTCATTTCATACATTTCATGTCATGTCATCATGTGCATCGCATTTGCATACGTGTTCGTCTCTTGCATCCGAGCATTTTCCCCGTTGTCCATTTTGCAATCCGACACTCCTACGTCCTCCGGCGCCCCCTTTTGCCTCTTTTCGTGAGCGGGTGTTGAACTTTCTCGGAATGGATCAAGATTTGCCAAGCGGCCTTGGTACACCACCAGTAGACCGCCTGTCAAGTTTCGTGCCATTTGGAGTCCGTTTGATACTCCAACGGTTAACCGGGGAACCGTAAAGGCCTCGTGTGTGTTGCAGCCCAACACCCCTCCCAAGACATCCCACAAACCTTTCAGACCCCCTCCATCCTCCCGGCCGTTCGATCACGATCGCGTGGCCGAAAACCGCACTCCATTTGTACACTCCTACCTCCTCCTAGCTATAAATATGTGTCTTCCTCCGAAATTCGCGGTCTAACCCTAGTCTTCTTCCTCCACCGCGCATCCGGACGCGTCCGCGCCGCGCCGGACATGTCCACCGCGCCCTCCACGTCACTCCGACCAATGGCGTCACACTACGTCACCTCCGCCGCCGCCCTCAGCCTACCGGAGCGCGCCACGTCGCCTCGTCGGCTCCCCTGCAGCCGCCGGGCCCGCAAGCCCAGATCTGGCCCGCCCGGCCCGATCCGCCGCCGCCGCCCGCCCGTGGGACGCTCGTGCCCGAGGCTGCAAGAGCTCT
>NC_041392.1:192639016-192650374 GCF_002162155.2 Triticum dicoccoides
TCCGTCTCTCGCCGCCGCCTTCGCCGGCCGCGGCCCGCACGCCGCCCAGCACCGACCGGCGCCGCCCCGAAGACCCGCGCGTCTCGCCATGGCCTCGCTCGACACTGCCCTGCGCCGTCTCCTCCTCGCCGAAGATCCGCCTTCGCCGGATCCGGGAGAGGTGGACGAGATCCACCAATCCCGGGAACCAAACACCGTGCCCACGTCCTGGATCCCTCCATCCCGCTCGTCCCCGTCCACTTTTCTCGGAGGTTGATTTTCGTCTAAGTCCCTAAATTCAAACATTCTGGTGCACTATTCATCATGCCATAACTTGTTGCATACTGCTCCGTTTTGTGCGTGCAGTATATCAAAATGTTCATCATGATGTGCTCTTCATTTTGTTCCATTGTGGCATGCTTGTTTGAGTCCATATTGATGCCCAAATTTTTGATGCAAGAGTGCTATAAATTGTTAGGTGCTGATTCTTATCAGAGTATGAGCTTTTGTCATTTTTGCTACATTTGTTGTGTGCTGCATATGGACATGAGCCGTACATGTATTTGAACTATGCCATGCCATCTTTACAAGGGTGTATGCCATGTATTTTTGTGATCTTTGTGGTGACTAGCACATGCATGCAAAGTAGCTCTCGTGATATTGCTGATTTCAGAGACTTAGAATTTCACTAAGTCATTTCCCTATTGTTATTTTTATGCCATGTATTCATGTTGCTACAGAGTGATCCATGCTTTATTTGAGTTGCTTCAGTAAGGATGATTTGGACATATGGTTTTGCTCTATCCATCCATGTCCCTGTTTGTATTTATGGAGTGCCCTAGAATGACTTAATCTTGCTCTACTTTTGCTATAAAATGTTCCTGGCAGATTGTTTACATGTTAATCAATTTTGCCAAGGTTGTTGTAGTTGATCCTGCATGCTATAAGATTGTTCTTGCCATGGTTAGCTTCATGATCATGCCATCTTGCTGGTAGTTTGCTTATCTTGTCATGCAATGCCTTGTGGTGAGTGAATCGAGCTCGCACACATGCCTTCATAATTCTGTTTATGCCATGCCCAGTTTTCTGTTAAGTCTGAATCTGTTAACGAAACTTGCTATGTTTACATGGGCACCATAATATCTTCTGTGCCTTTTTGGCTCTTGGTCAGTAAGGGAATTTTGTTCTATGCATTTAGTATATTCATGACATGCCTTTTATTGCTATGATATGTTCCTATAGCATGTTGCTAGCTTGCTCTAAACATTGCTTCCTGATGTTATTTCTAGCATGTTAGTTTTTTGACCAAGTCTATGAAGCTGATATCTTTTGCACTTTTGCCATGCTTGTTTGAACCTGCTCTTGTGTGATTTAGCCGTAGCTCAGTGTTCATCTTTTGCCAAGCATCTTGAGTAGATCACTTCCATGTGCTTTTTTGTTATGTTGGAGTGCAGTAGCTTAGTTTCTTGTTGCACTCTAGATGGCATCGTGCTGTTAATCGCAATATTGTGACATTCTTGTTTTGCTTGCCATTTGCAAACCGTGCATCCGATTCCGGTGATCTTTATATCGATTTCGACCGAAATCATCTCATCTTTCCAGTGACACACTTGGTTAGCCAAGTTGGTGCCTGGTTCAATCTTTCCGTTCCGAAGCATGCATATGCATTGCATATCACATCTCGCATATCATGCCATGTTTTGCATCATGTTGATTGTGCATTGCACTGTGATTGATTGTTGGTCCGTTGCTTGTGTTCTTGCTTTGGGTAGAGCCAGGAGACAATTACGTGATCGAGGAACCCGTTGAGTACGCTTACGAGGATCAAGCTTTCGTCAACTCTGAGAACTTTGCAGGCAAGATGACCATACCCTCGAAATCACTTCTATCTTTGCTTGCTAGTTGCTCGCTCTTTTGCTATGCTGCGATACCTACCACCTGCTATATCATGCCTACCATATTTCCATGTCAAGCCTCTAACCCACCTTTCCTAGCAAACCGTTGTTTGGCTATGTTACCGCTTTGCTCAGCCCCTCTTATAGCGTTGCTAGTTGCAGGTGAAGATGAAGTTTGTTCCTTGTTGGAACATGATTATTGTTGGGATATCATTATTATATCTTATTTACTTTAATGCATCTATATACTTGGTAAAGGGTGGAAGGCTCGGCCTTATGCCCAGTGTTTTGTTCCACTCTTGCCGCCCTATTTCCTGTCATACCGGTGTTATGTTCCTTGATTTTGTGTTCCTTACGCGGTTGGGTGTTATGGGAACCCCTTGATAGTTTGCTTTGAATAAAACTCCTCCAGCAAGGCCCAACCTTGGTTTTACCATTTTCCACCTAACCTTTTTCCCTTGGGTTCTGCTACCTCAAGGGTCATCTTTATTTTAACCCCCCCCCCCCGGGGCTAGTGCTTGTCTAATTGTTGGTCCGAACCTGTCAGCCGCCGGTGGCCACCAGGGGCAACTCTGGGCTGGCCTACCGAAATCTTGGACAATCCGGTGTTGCCCTGAGAATGAGATATGTGCAGCTCCTATCGGGATGTCGGCGCATCGGGCGGTCTTGCTGGTCTTGTTTTACCATTGTCGAAATGTCTTGTAACCGGGATTCTGAGTCTGATCGGGTCTTCCCGGGAGAAGGAATATCCTTCGTTGACCGTGAGAGCTTGTGATGGGCTAAATTGGGACACCCCTGCAGGGTTTTTGAACTTTCGAAAGCCGTGCCCGCGGTTATGGGCAGATGGGAATTTGTTAATGTCCGGTTGTAGAAAACTTGACACTTAACTTAATTAAAATGAATCAACCGCTTGTGTAGCCGTGATGGTCTCTTCTCGGCGGAGTCCGGGAAGTGAACACGGTCTTGTGTTATGCTTGAACGTAAGTAGCTTTCAGGATCACTTCTAGTTCATGACCGTTGTTTTGCTTTCTCTTATCGCTCTTATTTGCGTAAGTTAGCCACCATATATGCTAGTGCTTGCTACAGCTCCACCTAACTACCCTTTCCTACCCATAAGCTTAAATAGTCATGATCTCGTGGGTGTGAGATTGCTGAGTCCTCGTGACTCACAGATACTTCCAAACAGTTGCAGGTGTTGATGATACCAATGTAGGTGACGCAACCTAGCTCAGATGGGAGCTCGACAAAGATCGTGTTCGTTGTGTTGTTTCATTTCCTTTCGAGCAGTAGTGGAGCCCAGTTGGGGCGATCGGGGATCTAGCATTTGGGGTTGTCTTTCTTTATTTTGGTTCCGTAGTCAGACCTTGATTGTATTCTAGATAATTTATGATATTTATGCATTGTGTGAAGTGGTGATTGTAAGCCAACTCTTTATCCCGTTCTTATTCAGTACATGGGATGTGTAAAGATTACCCCTCCTGCGACATGCCTACCATGCGGTTATGCCTCTAAGTCATGGTCCGACACGTGGGAGATATAGCTGAATGAAATATGCCCTAGAGGCAATAATAAAGTTATTATTTATTTCCTTATATCATGATAAATGTTTATTATTCATGCTAGAATTGTATTAACCAGAAACATAATACATGTGTGAATACATAGACAAACAGAGTGTCACTAGTATGCCTCTACTTGACTAGCTCGTTAATCGAAGATGGTTATGTTTCCTAACCATAAACAAAAGAGTTGTTATTTGATTAACGGGATCACATCATTAGGAGAATGATGTGATTGACATGACCCACTCCATTAGCTTAGCACCCGATCGTTTAGTATGTTGCTATTGCTTTCTTCATGACTTATACATGTTCCTATGACTATGAGATTATGCAACTCCCATTTGCCGGAGGAACACTTTGTGTGCTACCAAACGTCACAACGTAACTGGGTGATTATAAAGGTGCTCTACAGGTGTCTCCAAAGGTACATGTTGGGTTGGCGTATTTCGAGATTAGGATTTGTCACTCCGATTGTCGGAGAGGTATCTCTGGGCCCTCTCGGTAATGCACATCACATAAGCCTTGCAAGCATTGCAACTAATGAGTTAGTTGTGAGATGATGTATTACGGAATGAGTAAAGAGACTTGCCGGTAACGAGATTGAACTAGGTATTGAGATACCGACGATCGAATCTCGGGCAAGTAACATACCGATGACAAAGGGAACAACGTATGTTGTTATGCGGTCTGACCGATAAAAGATCTTCGTAGAATATGTAGGAGCCAATATGAGCATCCAGGTTCCGCTATTGGTTATTGACCGGAGACGTGTCTCGGTCATGTCTACATTGTTCTCGAACCCGTAGGGTCCGCACGCTTAAGGTTTCGATGACAGTTATATTATGAGTTTATGCATTTTGATATACCGAAGTTTGTTCGGAGTCCCGGATGTGATCACGGACATGACGAGGAGTCTCGAAATGGTCGAGACATAAAGATTGATATATTGGAAGCCTATATTTGGATATCGAAAGTGTTTCGGGTGAAATCGGGATTTTACCGGAGTACCGGGAGGTTACCGGAAGCCCCCGGGAGGTATATGGGCCTTAGTGGGCTTTAGTGGAAGAGAGGAGAGGTGGCCAGGGCTGGGCCGCGCGCCCCTCCCCCCTAGTCCGAATAGGACAAGGAGAGGGGGGCGGCGCCCCCCCTTCCTTCTCTCTCTCCTCTTTCCCCCTCCCGAATCCTATTCCAACTAGGAAAGGGGGGGGGGAATCCTACTCCCGATGGGAGTAGGACTCCTCCTGGAGCGCCCTCCTCCTGGACGGCCGCACCCCCTCGTTGATCCTTTATATACGGGGGCAGGGGGCACCCCTAGACACACAAGTTGATCCACGTGATCATATTCTTAGCCGTGTGTGGTGCCCCCTTCCACCATAATCCTCGATAATATTGTAGCGGTGCTTAGGCGAAGCCCTGCGACGGTAGTACATCAAGATCGTCACCACGCCGTCGTGCTAACGGAACTCTTCCCCGACACTTTGCTGGATCGGAGTCCGTGGATCGTCATCGAGCTGAACGTGTGCTAGAACTCGGAGGTGCCGTAGTTTCGATACTTCATCGGTCGGGCCGTGAAGACGTACGACTACATCAACCGCGTTGTGCTAACGCTTCCGCTGTCGGTCTACAAGGGTACGTAGATCACACTCTCCCCTCTTGTTGCTATGCATCACCATGATCTTGCGTGTGCGTAGGAAATTTTTTGAAATTACTACGTTCCACAACAGTGGCATCCGAGCCTAGGTTTTATGTGTTGATGTTATATGCATGAGTAGAACACAAGTGAGTTGTGGGCGATATAAGTCATACTGCTTACCAGCATGTCATACTTTGGTTCGGCGGTATTGTTGGACGAAGCGGCCCGGACCGACATTACGCGTACGCTTACGCGAGACCGGTTCTCCCGACGTGCTTTGCACAAAGGTGGCTAGCGGGTGACAGTTTCTCCAACTTTAGTTGAACCGAGTGTGGTTACGCCCGGTCCTTGCGAAGGTTAAAACAGCACCAACTTGACAAACTATCGTTGTGGTTTTGATGCGTAGGTAAGATTGGTTCTTGCTTAAGCCCGTAGCAGCCACGTAAAACTTGCAACAACAAAGTAGAGGACGTCTAACTTGTTTTTGCAGGGCATGTTGTGATGTGATATGGTCAAGACATGATGCTAAATTTTATTGTATGAGATGATCATGTTTTGTAACTGAGTTATCGGCAACTGGCAGGAGCCATATGGTTGTCACTTTATTGTATTCAATGCAATCGCGTTGTAATGCTTTACTTTATCACTAAGCGCTAGCGATAGTCGTGGAAGCATAAGATTGGCGAGACGACAACGATGCTACGATGGAGATCAAGGTGTCGCGCCGGTGACGATGGTAATCACGACGGTGCTTCGAAGATGGAGATCACAAGCACAAGATGATGATGGCCATATCATATCACTTATATTGATTGCATGTGATGTTTATCTTTTATGCATCTTATCTTGCTTTGATTGACGGTAGCATTATAAGATGATCTCTCACTAATTATCAAGAAGTGTTCTCCCTGAGTATGCACCGTTGCGAAAGTTCTTCGTGCTGAGACACCATGTGATGATCGTGTGTGATAGGCTCTACGTTCAAATACAACGGGCGCAAAACAGTTGCACACGCGGAGTACTCAGGTTATACTTGATGAGCCAAGCATATACTGAAAGGTCGAGCGTGAATCATATAGTAGAAATGATCAACATAGTGATGTTCACAAATGAAACTACTCCATCTCACATGATGATCGGACATGGTTTAGTTGATTTGGATCACGTAATCACTTAGAGGATTAGAGGGATGTCTATCTAAGTGGGAGTTCTTTAAGTAATATGATTAATTGAACCTAAATTTATCATGAACTTAGTACCTGATAGTATCTTGCTTATTTATGTTTGATTGTAGATAGATGGCCCGTGTTGTTGTTCCGTTGAATTTTAATGCGTTCCTTGAGAAAGCAAAGTTGAAAGATGATGGTAGCAATTACACGGACTGGGTCCGTAACTTGAGGATTATCCTCATTGCTGCACAGAAGAATTACATCCTGGAAGCACCGCTGGGTGCCAGGCCTGCTGCTGGAGCAACACCAGATGTTATGAACGTCTGGCAGAGCAAAGCTGATGACTACTCGATAGTTCAGTGTGCCATGCTTCACGGCTTAGAATCGGGACTTCAACGGCGTTTTGAACGTCATGGAGCATATGAGATGTTCCAGGAGTTGAAGTTAATATTTCAAGCAAATGCCTGGATTGAGAGATATGAAGTCTCCAATAAGTTCTATAGCTGCAAGATGGAAGAGAACAGTTCTGTCAGTGAGCATATACTCAAAATGTCTGGGTATAATAATCACTTGATTCAATTGGGAGTTAATCTTCCAGATGATTGCGTCATTGATGGAATTCTCCAATCACTGCCACCAAGCTACAAGAGCTTCGTGATGAACTATAATATGCAAGGGATGAATAAGACTATTCCCGAGCTCTTCGCAATGCTGAAAGCTGCGGATGTAGAAATCAAGAAGGAGCATCAAGTGTTGATGGTCAACAAGACCACTAGTTTCAAGAAAAAGGGCAAAGGGAAGAAGAAGGGGAACTTCAAAAAGAACAGCAAGCAAGTTGCTACTCAAGAGAAGAAACCCAAGTCTGGTCCTAAGCCTGAGACTAAGTGTTTCTACTGCAAAGGGACTGGTCACTGGAAGCGGAACTACCCCAAGTGATTGGCAGATAAGAAGGATGGCAAAGTGAACATAAGTATATTTGATATACATGTTATTGATGTGTACTTTTCTAGTGTTTATAGCAACCCCTCAGTATTTGATACTAGTTCAGTTGCTAAGATTAGTAACTCGAAACGGGAGTTGCAGAATAAACAGAGACTAGTTAAGGGTGAAGTGACAATGTGTGTTGGAAGTGGTTCCAAGATTGATATGATCATCATCGCACACTCCCTATACTTTCGGGATTAGTGTTGAACCTGAATAAGTGTTATTTGGTGTTTGCGTTGAGCATGAATATGATTTGATCATGTTTATTGTAATACGGTTATTCATTTAAGTAAGAGAATAAACTGTTGTTCTGTTTACATGAATAAAACCTTATATGGTTACACACCCAATGAAAATAGTTCGTTGGATCTCGACCGTAGTGATACACATAATCATAATATTGAAACCAAAAGATGGAAAGTTAATAATGATAGTGCAACTTATTTGTGGCACTGCCGTTTAGGTCATATTGGTGTAAAGCGCATGAAGAAACTCCATGCTAATGGGTTTTTGGAATCACTTGATTATGAATCAGTTGATGCTTGCGAACCATGCCTCATGGGCAAGATGACTAAAACGCCGTTCTCCGGAACTATGGAGCGAGCAACTGACTTATTGGAAATAATACATATTGATGTATGAGATCTGATGAGTGTTAAGACTCATGGCGGGTATCATTATTTTCTGACCTTCACAGATGATTTGAGCAGATATGGGTATATCTACTTAATGAAACACAAGTTTGAAATATTTGAAAAGTTCAAAGAATTTCAGAGTGAAGTGGAGAATCATCGTAACAAGAAAATAAAAGTTTCTACGATATGATCGCAGAGGTAAAATATTTGAGTTACGAGTCTGGACTTCAGTTAAAACAATGTGAAATAGTTTCACTACTCACGCGACCTGGAACACCACAGCATAATGGTGTGTCCGAACATCATAACCGTACTTTATTAGATATGGTGCGATCTATGATGTCTTACCGATCTACCACTATCGTTTTGGGGTTATGCATTAAAGACAGCTGCATTCACGTTTAAAAGGGCACCATCTAAGTCCGCTGAGACGACACAATCTGAACTGTGGTTCGGCAAGAAACCAAAGTTGTCGTTTCTTAAAGTTTGGGATTGTGATGCTTATATGAAAAAGTTTCATCCTGAGCTCAAACCCAAATCGGAGAAATATGTCTTCATAGGATACCCAAAGGAGACTATTGGGTACACCTTCTATCACAGATCCGAAGGCAAGACATTCGTTGCTAAGAATGGATCCTTTCTAGAGAAGGAGTTTCTCTTGAAAGAAGTGAGTGGGAGGAAAGTAGAACTTGATAAGGTAATTGTACCTTCTCCCTTATTGAAAAGTAGTTCATCACAACAAATCTGTTCCTATGACTACTACACCAATTAGTGAGGAAGACTAACGATGATGATCATGTAACTTCAGATCAAGTTAATACTAAATCTCGTAGGTAAACCAGAGTGAGATCCGCACCAAAGTGGTACGGTAATCCTGTTCTGGAAGTCATGTTACTAGACCATGACGAACTTGCGAACTATGAGGAAGCGATGATGAGCCTAGATTCCGCGAAATGGCTTGAGGCCATGAAATCTGAGATGAGATCCATGTATGAGAACAAAGTATGGACTTTGATTGACTTGCCCAATGATCGGCGAGCCATTGAGATTAAATGGATCTTCAAGAGGAAGACGGACGCTGATAGTAGTGTTACTATCTACAAAGCTAGAATTGTCGCAAAAAGGTTTTTGACAAGTTCAAGGTGTTGACTATGATGAGAGTTTCTCACTCGTATCTATGCTTAAATCTGTCCGAATCATGTTAGCAATTGCCGCATTTTATGAAATCCAGCAAATGGATGTCAAAACTGCATTCCTGAATGAATTTCTGGAAGAAGAGTTGTATATGATGCAGCCGGAAGGTTTTGCCGATCCAAAAGGAGCTAACAAAGTGTGCAAGCTCCAGCGATCCATTTATGGACTGGTGCAAGCCTCTCGGAGTTGGAATAAACGCTTTGATAGTATGATCAAAGCATATAGTTTTATACAGACTTGCGGTGAAGCCTGTATTTACAAGAAAGTGAGTGGGAGCACTACAACATTTCTGATAAGTATATGTGAATGACATATTGTTGATCGGAAATAATGTAGAATTATTCTGCAAAGCATAAAGGAGTGTTTTTAAAGAAGTTTTTCAAAGAAAGACCTCGGTGAAGCTGCTTACATATTAAGCATCAAAATCTATAGAGATAGATCAAGACGCTTGATAAGTTTTTCCAATGAGTACATACCTTGACAATATTTTGAAGTAGTTCAAAAATGGAATAGTCAAAGAAAGAGTTCTTGGCTGTGTTACAAGGTATGAAATTGAGTAAGACTCAAAGCCCGACCACAGCAGAAGATAGAAAGAGAATGAAAGTCATTCCCTATGCCTCAGCCATAGGTTCTATAAAGTATGCCATGATGTGTACCAAATCTATTGTATACCCTACACTGTGTTAAGCAAGGGAGTACAATAGTGATCTAAGAGTAGATCATTGGACATTGGTCAAAATTATCCTTAGTGGAATAAGGAAATATTTCTCGATTATGGAGGTGACAAAAGGTTCGTCGTAAAAGTTACGTCGATGCAAGTTTTGACACAGATCTGGATGACTCTAAGTCTCGATCTAGATACATATTGAAAGTGGGAGCAATTAGCTAGAGTAGCTCCGTGCAGAGCATTGTAGACATAGAATTCGCAAAATACTTACGGATCTGTATGTGACAGACCCGTTGACTAAAATTATCTCACAAGCAAAACATGATCACACCTTAGTACTCTTTCGGTGTTAATCACATAAATGATGTGAACTAGATTATTGACTCTAGTAAACCCTTTGGGTATAGGTCACATGACGATGTGAACTATGGGTGTTAATCACATGGTGATGTGAACTCTTAGTGTTGAATCACATGGCGATGTGAACTAGATTATTGACTCTAGTGCAAGTGGGAGACTGAAGGAAATATGCCCTAGAGGCAATAATAAAGTTATTATTTATTTCCTTATATCATGATAAATGTTTATTATTCATGCTAGAATTGTATTAACCGGAAACATAATACATGTGTGAATACATAGACAAACAGAGTGTCACTAGTATGCCTCTACTTGACTAGGTCGTTAATCGAAGATGGTTATGTTTCCTAACCATAAACAAAAGAGTTGTTATTTGATTAACGGGATCATATCATTAGGAGAATGATGTGATTGACACGACCCATTCCATTAGCTTAGCACCAGATCGTTTAGTATGTTGCTATTGCTTTCTTCATGACTTATACATGTTCCTATGACTATGAGATTATGCAACTCCCGTTTGCCGGAGGAACACTTTGTGTGCTACCAAACGTCACAACGTAACTGGGTGATTATAAAGGTCCTCTACAGGTGTCTCCAAAGGTACATGTTGGGTTGGCGTATTTCGAGATTAGGATTTGTCACTCCGATTGTCGGAGAGGTATCTCTGGGCCCTCTCGGTAATGCACATCACATAAGCCTTGCAAGCATTGCAACTAATGAGTTAGTTGTGAGATGATGTATTACGGAACGAGTAAAGAGACTTGCCGGTAACGAGATTGAACTAGGTATTGAGATACTGACGATCGAATCTCGGGCAAGTAACATACCGATGACAAAGGGAACAACGTATGTTGTTATGCGGTCTGACCGATAAAAGATCTTCGTAGAATATGTAGGAGCCAATATGAGCATCCAGGTTCCGCTATTGGTTATTGACCAGAGACGTGTCTCAGTCATGTCTACATTATTCTCGAACCCGTAGGGTCCGCACGCTTAAGGTTTCGATGACAGTTATATTATGAGTTTATGCATTTTGATATACCGAAGTTTGTTTGGAGTCCCGGATGTGATCACGGACATGACGAGGAGTCTCGAAATGGTTGAGACATAAAGATTGATATATTGGAAGCCTATATTTGGATATCGGAAGTGTTCTGGGTGAAATCGGGATTTTACCGGAGTACCGGGAGGTTACCGGAAGCCCCCGGGAGGTATATGGGCCTTAGTGGGCTTTAGTGGAAGAGAGGAGAGGTGGCCAGGGCTAGGCAGCGCGCCCC
>NC_041392.1:192650751-192675643 GCF_002162155.2 Triticum dicoccoides
CTCTCCTCTTTCCCCCTCCTGAATCCTATTCCAACTAGGAAAGGGGGGGAATCCTACTCCCGGTGGGAGTAGGACTCCTCTTGGCGCGCCCTCCTCCTGGCCGGCCGCACCACCTCCTTGATCCTTTATATACGGGGGCAGGGGGCACCCCTAGACACACAAGTTGATCCACGTGATCATATTCTTAGCCGTGTGCGGTGTCCCCTTCCACCATAATCCTCGATAATATTGTAGCGGTGCTTAGGCGAAGCCCTGCGACGGTAGTACATCAAGATCGTCACCACGCCGTCGTGCTAACGGAACTCTTCCCCGACACTTTGCTGGATCGCAGTTCGGGGATCGTCATCGAGCTGAACGTGTGCTAGAACTCGGAGGTGCCGTAGTTTCGGTGCTTGATCGGTCGGGCCATGAAGACGTATGACTACATCAACCGCGTTGTGCTAACGCTTCCGCTGTCGGTCTACAAGGGTACGTAGATCACACTCTCCCCTCTCGTTGCTATGCATCACCTTGATCTTGCATGTGCGTAGGAATTTTTTTGAAATTACTATGTTCCCCAACAATAGCCGCATCGTGGGTGTTACACCAGGGGACTTGGAGTGCACGTCAAGAAAGAAACAAGGGAGCCACGAGGCAGGGAGGCGCGCCTGCCCCCCTGGGCGTGCCCCCACCCTCATGGGCCCCTCGCAGCTCCACCGACCTATTTCTTCCTCCAATATATATCCATATACCCCGAAAACATCCAACAGTACCACGAAACCCTATTTCCACTACCGCAACATTTTGTACCCGTGAGATCCCATCTTGGGGCCTTTTCCGGAGCTCCACCGGAGGGGGAATCGATCATGGAGGGTTTCTACATCAACTCAGTTTACCACAAACCTTCGAGGCCCATAGTTATTAGCTAGATGGCTTCTTATCTCTCTTTGGGTCTCAATACAATGTTCTCCTCGATCTTCTTGGAGATCTATTTGATGTAACTCTTTTTGCGGTGTGTTTGTCGAGATCGGATGAATTGTGGGTTTATGATCAAGTTTATCTATGAACAATATTTGATTCTTCTTTGAAATCTTTTATGTATGATTGGTTATCTTTGCAAGTCTCCTCGAATTATCAGTTTGGTTTGGCCTACTAGATTGATCTTTCTTGCAATGGGAGAAGTGCTTAGCTTTGGGTTCAATCTTGTGGTGTCCTTTCCTACTGACAGCAGGGGCAGCAAGGCACGTATTGTATTGTTGCCATCGAGGATAAAAAGATGGGGTTTATATCACATTGCTTGAGTTTATCCCTCTACATCATGTCATCTTGCCTAATGTGTTACTCTTTCTTGTGAACTTAATACTCTAGATGCATGCTGGATAGTGGTCAATGTGTGGAGTAATAGTAGTAGATGAAGAATTGTTTCGGTCTACTTGTCGCGGACGTGATGCCTATATACATGATCATGCCTAGATATTCTCATAATTATGCACTTTTCTATCAATTGATCGACAGTAATTTGTTCACCCACAGTAATACTTATGCTATCTTGAGAGAAGCCAGTAGTGAAACCTATGGCCCCGGGGTCAATCTTTTATCATATAAGTCTCCAATCTATTTTATTTCGCAATCTTTACTTTCAATCTATCATAAAAATACCAAAAATATTTATCTTATTATTATTATCTCTATCAGATCTCACTCTCGTAAGTGACCGTGAAGGGATTGACAACCCCTTTATCGCGTTGGTTGCGAGGTTCTTATTTGTTTGTGTAGGTACGATGGACTTGCGTGTAGTCTCCTACTGGATTGATACCTTGGTTCTAAAAAACTGAGGGAAATACTTACGCTACTTTGCTGCATCACCCTTTCCTCTTGAAGAGAAAACCAACGCAGTGCTCAAGAGGTAGCAAGAAGGATTTCTGGCGCCGTTTCCCGGGAGATCTACCCATCACAAACTCTTATACCTCGCATTACATTATTTGCCATTTGCCTCTCGTTTTCCTCTCCACCACTTCACCCTTGACGTTTTATTCGCCCTCTTTTCTGTTCGCCTCTTTTTGTTTGCCTCTTGCTTGCTTGTGTGTTGGATTGTTTGTCATGATGGCTCAAGATAATACTAAATTGTGTGATTTTTCCAATACCAACAATAATGATTTTATTAGCACTCCGATTGCTCCTCTTACCGATGCTGAATCTTGTGAAATTAATACTGCTTTGCTGAATCTTGTCATGAGAGATCCGTTTTTCGGCAATCCTAGTGAAGATGCCGCTACCCATCTAAACAGCTTTGTTGATTTGTGTGATATGCAAAAGAAGAAAGATGTGGATAATGATATTGTCAAATTGAAGTTATTTCCGTTTTCACTTAGAGAACATGCTAAAACTTGGTTTTTTCTTTGCCTAAAAATAGTATTGATTCTTGAAACAAGTGCAAAGATGCTTTTATCTCTAAGTATTTTCCTCCCACGAAGATCATCTCTCTTAGAAATGATATTATGAATTTTAAGCAACTAGATCATGAGCATGTTGCACAATCTTGGGAGAGGATGAAATTAATGATTCGTAATTTCCCTACACATGGTTTGAATTTGTGGATGATCATACAAAAAATTTATGCTGGATTGAATTTTGCTTCTAGAAATCTCTTAAATTCGGCCATGGGAGGCACTTTTATGGAAATCACTATAGGATAAGCTACCAAACTCCTAGATAATATTATGGTCAATTATTCTCGATGGCACACCGAAAGATCTACTAGTAAAAAGGTTCATGCTATAGAAGAAATTAATGTTTTGAGTGGAAAGATGGATGAACTTATGAAATTGTTTGCTAATAAGAGTGTTTCTTCTGATCCTAATGATATGCCTTTGTCTACTTTGATTGAGAATAATAATGAATCTATGGATGTGAATTTTGTTGGTAGGAACAATTTTGGTAACAACGCATATAGAGGAAACTTTAATCCTAGGTTGTATCCTAGTAATTCCTCTAATTATTATGGTAATTCCTACAACAATTCTTATGGAAATAATAATAAGATGCCCTCTGATTTTGAATCTAGTATTAAAGAATTTATTAGTTCGCAAAAGAGTTTCAATGCTTTGATTGAAGAAAAAATGTCTAAGATTGATGAGTTGGCTAGGAACGTGGATAGAATTTCTCTTGATGTTGATTCTTTGAAACTTAGATCTATCCCACCTAAGCATGATATCAATGAGTCTCTCAAAGCCATGAGAATTTCCATTGATGAGTGCAAAGAAAGAACCGCTAGGAAGCGTGCTAAAAAGGATTGCTTTATAAAAGCGTGTTCTTCTAGTTTTGATGATCTAAAAGTGATTGATGTTTCTCCTATTAAATCTTTGTTTTCCAATATGAATCTTGATAATGATGGGACTGGAGATGAGTCAACTTTAGTTAAAAGGCGTCCCAATGATTCAGAGTTTTTAGATCTTGATGCAAAAATTGGTAAAAGTGGGATTGGAGAGGTCAAAACTTTACATAGCAATGAACCCACTATTTTGGATTTCAAGGAATTTAATTATGATAATTGCTCTTTGATAGATTGTATTTCCTTGTTGCAATCCGTGCTAAATTCTCCGCATGCTTATAGTCAAAATAAAGCTTTTACCAAACATATCGTTGATGCTTTAATGCAATCTTATGAAGAAAAGCTTGAACTAGAAGTTTCTATTCCTAGAAAACTTCATGATCAGTGGGAACTTACTATTAAAATTAAACTTAAAGATCATGAATTCTATGCTTTATGTGATTTGGGTGCTTGCGTTTCCACGATTCCAAAAACTTTGTGTGATGTGTTAGGTTTCCATGAATTTGATGATTCTTCTTTAAATTTGCATCTTGCGGATTCCACTATTAAGAAACCTATGGGAAGGATTAATGATGTTCTTATTGTTGCAAATAGGAATTATGTGCCCGTAGATTTCATTGTTCTTGATATTAATTGCAATCCTACATGTCCCATTATTCTTGGTAGACCTTTCCTTACAACGATTGGTGCAATTATTGATATGAAAGAAGGGAACGTTAGATTCCAATTTACGTTAAGGAAGGGCATGGAACACTTTCCTAGAAATAAAATTAAATTACCTTATGAATCTATTATTAGAGCCACTCATGGATTGCATACCAAAGATGATAATACCTAGATCTATTCTTGTTTTTATGCCTAGCTAGGGGCGTTAAACGATAGCGCTTGTTGGGACGCAAACCAATTTTATTTTTGTTTCTTGATTTTTGGTTCTGTTTAGTAATAAATAATTCATCTAGCCTCTTTTTAGATTTGGTTTTATGCTTTTAATTAGTGTGTGTGCCAAGTAGAACCTTTGGGAAGACTTGGGGGAAGTTTTAGTGATCTTGCTGTAAAAACCAGAAACTTTAGCGCTCACGAGATTTGCTGCCAGTTTTTGTTGGAGAGTGATATTAGGTTGATTATTTTTTAATATGATTAATAGACAAATTCCTAACTTCCATAAATTTATTTCAGAATTTTTGGGGTCACATAAGTATTCGAAACCTACAGAATACTACAGACTGTTCACTTTTTGACGGATTCTGTCTTTCGTGTGTTGTTTGCTTATGTTGATGAATCTATGGCTAGTATCGGAGGGTATGAACCATAGAGAAGTTGGAATACAGTAGGTTTAACACAAATATAAATAAAGAATGAGTTCATTACAGTACCTTAAGTGGTGTTTTGTTTTCTTATACTAACGGAGCTCATGAGATTTTCTATTGAGTTTTGTGTTGTGAAGTTTTCAGGTTTTGGGTAAAGATTTGATGGATTATGGAATAAGGAGTGGCAAGAGCCTAATCTTGGGGATTCCCAAGGCACCCCAAGGAAAAATTCAAGGACAAACAAAAGCCTAAGCTTGGGGATGCCCCGGAAGGCATCCCCTCTTTCGCCTTCTTCAATCGGTAACTTTACTTGAGACTATATTTTTATTCACCACATGATATGTGTTTTGCTTGGAGAGTCTTGTATGATTTGAGTCTTTTATTTTTAGTTACCACAATAATTCTTGCTGTACACACCTATTGGGAGAGACACTCATGAATTGGAATTTGTTAGAATACTCTATGTGCTTCACTTATATCTTTTGAGCTAGATAGTTTTGCTCTAGTGCTTCACTTATATATTTTGGAGCACGGTGGTGGTTTTATTTTATAGAAAATATCGATCTCTCATGATTCACTTATATTATTTTGAGAGTCCTTTAGAACAGCATGGTAATTTGCTTTGGTTATGAAATTAGTCCTAATATGATAGGCATCCAAGATTGGTAAAATAAAAACTATCATAGAAAGTGCATTGAATACTATGAGAAGTTTGATACTTGATAATTGTTTTGAGATATAAAGATGGTGATATTAGAGTGTGCTAGTTGAGTAATTGTGAATTTTAGAAATACTTGTGTTAAAGATTGCAAGTCATGTAGCATGCATGTATGGTAACCGTTGTGTAACAAATATGAAACATGAGGTGTTATTTGATTGGCTTCCTTATGAGTGGCGGTCGGGTACAAGCGATGGTCTTTTCCTACCAATCTATCCCCCTAGGAGCATGCGCGTAATGCTTGATTTTTGATGACTTGTAGATTTTGCAATAAGTATGTGAGTTCTTTATGACTAATGTTGAGTCCATGGATTATACGCACTCTCACATTTCCATCATTGCTACCCTCTTCGGTATCGTGCATTGTCCTTTCTCACCTTGAGAGTTGGTGCAAACTTCGGCGGTGCATCCAGACCCCGTGATATGATACGCCCTATCACACATAAGCCTCCTTATATCTTCCTCAAAACAGCCACCATACCTACCTATTATGGCATTTCCATAGCCATTCCGAGATATATTGCCATGCAACTTTCCACCGTTTCATTTATGACACGCTTCATCATTGTCATATTGCTTTGCATGATCATGTAGTTGACATCGTATTTGTGGAAAAGCCACCATGCATAGTTTATCATACATGTCACTCTTGATTCATTACCCTTCCCGGTACACCGCCGGAAGCATTCATATAGTCATATTTTGTTCTAGTATCGAGTTTTAATCATTGAGTTGTAAATAGATAGAAGTGTGATGATCATCATTAATAGAGCATTGTCCCAAATAAAAAAATATATATATATAAGGTAGAAAGTCCAAAAAAAGAAATAAAAAGGGACAATGCTACTATCCTCTTTTTCCACACTTGTGCTTCAAAGTAGCACCATGATCTTTATGATAGAGAGTCTCTTGTTTTGTCACTTTCATATACTAGTGGGAATTTTTCATTATAGAACTTGGCTTGTATATTCCAACAATGGGCTTCCTCAAATGCCCTAGGTCTTCGTGAGCAAGCAAGTTGGATGCACACCCACTTAGTTTCTTTTGTAGAGCTTTCATACATTTATAGCTCTAGTGCATCTGTTGCATGGAAATCCCTACTCCTTGCATTTCCATCAATTGATGGGCATCTCCCTAGCCCATTGATTAGCCTCGTCGATGTGAGACTTTCTATTTTTTTGTCTTCTCCACATAACCCCCATCATCATATTCTATTCCACCCATAGTGCTATGTCCATGCCTCACGATCATGTATTGCGTGAAAGTTGAAAAAAGTTTGAGATTACTAAAGTATGAAACAATTGCTTGGCTTGTCATCGGGGTTGTGCATGATGAGAGCATTCTTGTGTGACGAAAATGGAGCATGACGAAACTATATGATTTTGTAGGGATGAACTTTCTTTTGCCATGTTATTTTGAGAAGACATGATTTCTTAGTTAGTATGCTTGAAGTATTATTATTTTTATGTCAATATTAAACTTTTGTCTTGAATCTTTCGGATCTAACCATTCATACCACAATAAAGAAAATTACATTGAGAATTATGCTAGGTAGCATTCCACATCAAAAATTCTATTTTTATCATTTACCTACTCGAGGACGAGCAGGAATTAAGCTTGGGGATGCTTGATACGTCTCCAATGTATCTATAAATTTTGATTGTTCCATGTCGTTATATTATCTGTTTTGGATGTTAATGGGCTTATTTATACACTTTTACATTATTTTTGGGACTAACCTACTAACCCAAGGCCTAGTGCAAATTGCTGTTTTTTTGCCTATTTCAGTGTTTCACAGAAAAGGAATATCAAACGGAATCCAAACGGAATGAAACCTTCGGGAGAGTTATTTTTGGAACAAACATGATCCAGAGGACTTGGAGTGGATGTCAAGAAAGAAACGAGGGAGCCACGAGGCAGGGAGGCGCGCCCCCACCCTCGTGGGCCCCTTGCAGCTCCACCGACCTACTTCTTCCTCCTATATATATCCATATACCCCGAAAACATCCAGGAGCACCACGACACCCTATTTCCACTGCCACAACCTTCTGAACCCATGGGATCCCATCTTGGGGCCTTTTCCGGAGCTCTGCCGGAGGGGGAATCGATCACGGAGGGCTTCTACATCAACACCATAGCCTCTCCGATGATGTGTGAGTAGTTTACCACAGACCTTCGGGTCCATAGTTATTAGCTAGATGGCTTCATCTCTCTCTTTGGATCTCAATACAATGTTCTCCTTGATCTTCTTGGAGATATATTTGATGTAACTCTTTTTGCGGTGTGTTTGTCAAGATCAGATGAATTGTGGGTTTATGATCAAGTTTATCTATGAACAATATTTGATTCTTCTCTGAAATCTTTTATGTATGATTGGTTATCTTTGCAAGTCTCTTCGAATTATCAGTTCGGTTTGGCCTACTAGATTGATCTTTCTTGCAATGGGAGAAGTGCTTAGCTTTGGGTTCAATCTTGCGGTGTCCTTTCCTAGTGACAGCAGGGGCAGCAAGGCACGTATTTTGTTGTTGCCATCGAGGATAAAAAGATTGGGTTTATATCATATTGCTTGAGTTTATCCCTCTATATCATGTCATCTTGCCAAATGTGTTACTCTGTTCTTATGTACTTAATACTCTAGATGCATGCTGGATAGCGGTCGATGTGTGGAGTAATAGTAGTAGATGCAGAATCATTTCGGTCTACTTGTCGTGGACGTGATGCCTATATACATGATCATGCCTAGATATTCTCATAATTATGCACTTTTCTACCAATTGCTCAACAGTAATTTGTTCACCCACCGTAATACTTATGCTATCTTGAGAGAAGCCACTAGTGAAACCTATGGCCCGCGGGTATATCTTTTATCATATAAATTTCTAATCTATTTTACTTCGCAATCTTTACTTTCAATCTATATCATAAAAATACCAAAAATATTTATCTTATTATTATTATCTCCATCAGATCTCACTCTCGTAAGTGACCGTGAAGGGATTGACAACCCCATTATCGCGTTGGTTGCGAGGTTCTTATTTGTTTGTGTAGGTACGAGGGACTTGCGTGTAGTCTCCTACTGGATTGATACCTTGGTTCTCAAAAACTGAGGGAAATACTTACGCTACTTTGCTGCATCACCCTTTCCTCTTCAAGGGAAAACCAAAGCATGCTCAAGAGGTAGCAGTAACTCAAATATTCGCCTCCGCGATAGATACCTCTTCAGCACTGCGTTGGTTTTCCCTTGAAGAGGAAAGGGTGATGCAGCAAAGTAGCATAAGTATTTCCCTCAGTTTTTGAGAACCAAGGTATTAATCTAGTAGGAGGTAACACGCAAGTCCATAGTACCTACAAAAACAAACAAGAACCTCGCAACCAACACGATAAAGGGGTTGTCAATCCTTCACGGTCACTTACAAAAGTGAGATCTGATAGAGATAATAAGATAAATATTTTTGGTATTTATATTGTATAGATTGGAAAATAAATATCGCAAATTAAACAACAAGAGAAATAGCAAGTTGATAGGAAAATAATATAATGGAAAATAGACCTGGGGGGCATAGGTTTCACTAGTGGCTTCTCTCAAGATAGCAAATTCTACGGTGGGTGAACAAATTACTGTCGAGCAATTTATAGAAAAGTGCATAGTTATGAGAATATCTAGGCATGATCATGTACATAGGCATCACGTCCGCGACAAGTAGACCTAAACGATTCTGCATCTACTACTATTACTCCACAATCGATCGCTATCCAGCATGCATCTAGAGTATTAAGTTCATAAGAACAGAGTAACGCATTAGGCAAGATGACATGATGTAGAGGGATAAAAGCAATATGATATAAACCCCATCTTTTTATCCTCGATGGCAACAATGCAATACGTTCCTTGCTGCCCCTGCTGTCACTGGGAAAGGACACCGCAAGATTGAACCCAAAGCTAAGCACTTCTCCCATTGCAAGAAAGATCAATCTAGTAGGCCAAACCAAACTGATAATTCGAAGAGACTTGCAAAGATATTAAATCATGCATAAAAAATTTCAGAGAAGAATCAAATATTGTTCATAGATAATCTTGATCATAAACCCACAATTCATCGGATCTCAACAAACATACCGCAAAAAGAACTACATCGAATAGATCTCCAAGAGCATCGAGGAGAACTTTGTATTGAGATCCAAAGAGAGAGAAGAAGCCTTCTAGCTAATAAGTATGGACCTGAAGGTCTGTGGTAAACTACTCACACATCATCGGAGAGGCTATGGTGTTGATGTAGAAGCCCTCCATGATTGATTCCCCCTCCGGCGGAGCACCGGAAAAGGCCCCAAGATGGGAACTCACGGGTACAGAAGGTTGCGGCGGTGGAAATAGGTTTTCATGGTGCTCTTGGATGTCTTCGGGGTATATGAGTATATATAGGTGAAAGAAGTAGGTCGGCGGAGCCACAAGGGGCCCATGAAGGTGGGGGCGCGCCTACCCCCCTGGGCGCGTGCTCCTACCTCGTGGCCACCTCGTTTCTTCCTTGACGTCAACTCCAAGTCTCCTGGATTGCGTTTGTTCGAAAAATAACTCTCCCAAGGGTTACATTCCGTTTGGATTCCGTTTGATATTCCTTCTTTGCGAAACACTGAAATAGGAAAAAAAACAGCAATTTCCACTAGGCCTTTGGTTAGTAGGTTAGTCCCAAAAATAATATAAAAAGGTATATTAAAGCCCATTAAACATCCAAAACAGATAATATAATATCATGGAACAATCAAAAATTATAGATACTTTGGAGACGTATCAAGCATCACCAAGCTTAATTCCTGCTTGTCCTCGAGTATGTAAATGATAAAAACAGAATATTTGATGTGGAATGCTACCTAGCATAATTCTCAATGTAATTTTCTTTATTGTGGCAAGAATGTTCAGATCCGAAAGATTCAAGAAAAAAGTTTAATGTTGACATAAAAATAATAATAATTCAAGCATACTAACAAAGAAATCATGTCTTCTCAAAATAACATGGCCAAGGAAAGTTATCCCTACAAAATCATATAGCCTGGCTATGCTCTATCTTCATCACGCAAAGTATTTAAATCATGCACAACCCCGATAACAAGCCAAGAAATTGTTTCATACTTTTTATGTTCTCAAACTTTTTCAATCTTCACGCAATATATGAGCGTGAGCCATGGACATCGCACTATATGTGGAATAGAATGGTGGTTGTGGAGAAGACAAAAAAGGAGAATATAGTCTCACATCAACTAGGCATATCAACGGGCTATGGAGATGCCCATTAATAGATATCAATGTGAGTGAGTAGGGATTGCCATGCAACCAGTGCACTAGAGCTATAAGTGTATGAAAGCTCAACAAAAGAAACTAAGTGGGTGTGCATCCAACTCGCTTGCTCATGAAGACCTAGGAAATTTTGAGGAAGCCCATCATTGGAATATACAAGCCTGGTTCTATAATGTAAAATTCCCACTAGTATATGAAAGTGACAACATAGGAGACTCTCTATCATGAAGATCATGGTGCTACTTTGAAGCACAGGTGTGGTAAAAGGATAGTAACATTGTCCCTTCTCTCTTTTTCTCTCATTTTTTTATTTGGGCCTTCTCTTTTTTTATGGCCTCTTTTTTCTCTTTTTTTATTTTACTTTTAGTCCGGAGTCTCATCCCGACTTGTGGGGGAATCATAGTCTCCATCATCCTTTCCTCACATGGGACAATGCTCTAATAATGATGATCATCACACTTTTATTTACTTACAACTCAAGAATTACAACTTGATACTTATAACAAAATATGACTCTATGTGAATGCCTCCGGCGGTGTACCGGGATGTGCAATGAATCAAGAGTGACATGTATGAAAGAATTATAAAGGTGGCTTTGCCACAAATATGATGTCAACTACATGATCATGCAATGCAATATACCAATGATGAAACGTGTCATAACAAAGGGAACGGTGGTAAGTTGCATGGCAATATATCTCGGAATGTCTATGGAAATGCCATAATAGGTAGGTATGGTGGCTGTTTTGAGGAAGGTATATGGTGGGTGTGTGATACCGGCGAAAGGTGCGCGGTATTAGAGAGGCTAGCAATGGTGGAAGGGTGAGAGTGCGTATAATCCATGGACTCAACATTAGTCATAAAGAACTCACATACTTATTGCAAAAATCTATTTGTTATCGAAACGAAGTACTACACGCATGCTCCTAGGGGTATAGATTGGTAGGAAAAGACCATCGCCCGTCCCCGACCGCCACTCATAAGGAAGACAATCAATAAATAAATCATGCTCCGACTTCATGACATAACGGTTCACCATATGTGCATGCTACGGGAATCACAAACTTTAGAACAAGTATTTCTCAAATTCACAACTACTCAACTAGCATGACTCTAATATCACCATCTTCATATCTCAAAACAATTATCAATTATCAAACTTCTCATAGTATTCAATACACTTTATATGATAGTTTTTATGATACCCATCTTAGATGTCTATCATATTAGGACTAATTTTATAGCCAAATCAAATTACCATGCTGTTCTAAAATACTCTCAAAATAATATAAGTGAAGCATGAGAGATCTATAATTTCTATAAAATAAAACCACCACCGTGCTCTTAAAGATATAAGTGAAGCACTAGAGCAAAATTATCTAGCTCAAAAGATATAAGTGAAGCACATAGAGTATTCTAATAAATTCCGATTTATGTGTGTTTCTACAAAAGGTGTGTACAGCAAGGATGATTGTGGTAAATTAAAAGGAAAATACTCAAATCATACAAGACGCTCCAAGCAAAACACATATCATGTGGTGAATAAAAATATAGCCTCAAGTAAAGTTACCGATGGACGAAGACGAAAGAGGGGATGCCTTCCGGGGCATCCCCGAGCTTATGCTTTTGGTTGTTGTCACATCCCTGGTCCTGTTATGCACTAGGCTAGACCCTCATGTGTGCATCATGTTTAAATTCAAATGAAATTTGAATTGGGGAATTTTCAAAGCCTCAGAAACCTTCTAAAAATGATCAACATTAAAATCTTCTCAAAGAAATCCAAGAAAATGTTCCTTTTCGGCTTTGAAAAATATTGGCAAGAATTAAATGCAAACCAATATTTTTGGAGTGACTAAAACATTTATTTTGGGGCCTTTGAATTAATTCAATAACTATTTGCATTGGATATATATTTGATATATAAATAATATATGTCCAATAATACTGGAACATTTTATGTGGGTTGGTATATTTTAGTTCTAGCCACATAACTGTTTTCAGGATTTTTATTAAAGGGTTTAGTATTTTACTAAACTAAAACAACACAGAACAAAATATAAAACAGAACAGAAATAAAAAAAGAGCAGAAGACTTACCTGGTAGCCCACCAGCAGCCCAGCCACTTGCCTGGCGCCCCCAACCGGCCCAGCACGGCCCAGCCCACCGCCGCTCTCCCCCCTGTCGTCTTCCTCCCTCGCCAGAAGGACAGAGGCGAGGCGTGGCGAGCGCCGACGCCGCCCCGGCCACGTCCTGCTTGCCGCCTTCTCCCCGACGCGTCTAGATGGCGCCACGCACCTCCCTGCCTCTCTCCCTCACTCTCCCGCGCTCTCACCCCCTTCCCCTTCCTCTGCTCTCTCTCGCCCGCAGCCCGAGCAGAGCTCATCGCCGCCGCTCGCCGTTGCCGCACCCAGAGCCTCCCCCTCGACCCCTCGATGTGCCCAGCAGCTCGGCTACCTCGCCCTCATCCTCTCCGCCGAGTCAAGCGACCTCGGACGCCCTGCATCGCCGTCATCGAGCTGTCTTCTTCACGCACGGCCGCCGGATGCCGCTTGTCGATTCACCGCCTCCGACGCCTCCCCGAGACCACCGAGCTGCTCATCGACCTTGCTGTGAGCCTCAGTGCAGAACCCCTCTCTTTCCCCTCGCGTTTGCAAGCTCTAGGCCATAGCTCCGTCGCGGCCAAACTCCGGCCGCCGCTGACCTCGTCGCCGCCGTCACTGCAGCCACTGGAGCTCCCACCCGAGTACACCAGTGTGCTCAGCGCGCCTCCACGAACCTGCAGCTACCAGTAGCTCCGCCTCCCGTACCCTCTAGCACCATACTCGGCTGCTCCCGAACGCCGGCGCCGCCACGAGCTCGACTCCGGCAAGCTCGAACCACCCCAACCCCTCCCATTTGGCTCTCTGGATGTGCAAGAGCGAGGGCTATGCCCCGGTGCCCTCAGCACGCCAATCCGACGCCCTAGCGCAAGTCCGGCGTGCCCCCGCCGTGTTCTGTGGTCGCCGTCGGCTGGTCTCCGACGTGCTGACGTGGCGCCGTCGTTAGGGGCTAATGACCCTGCTAATTAACCCTTGTGACACTGACAGCTGGGCCCCGCCGTCTAATTAATCGTAGATTAGTTTCTGTTTAGTTTTAACTAATATTAGTGGGCCCACGCGTCAGCTTTGACTAAGCTGACGTGGCTGTTGACTGGGCCCACATGTCAGCGACACTAATCAGCCCCAGTCACTGACCAGTGGACCCCACTGGTCAGGTTTGACCTGAACCTGCCCTGTTGACCTGATGACGTCAAGGTGATGTCATGCTGACGCATTAAATGATTTTCTGGATTTAAAATAAATCAGAAAATCCAGAAAATTGTATAAACTTCTAAAATTCATAGAAATTCAACCGTAACTCCAAATTAAATAAATTATATATGAAAAATTATCAGAAAAATTCAAGGAATCCATCTGTACAATTTTCATGCATGTTTGAACAATGTTTGTCCTCTGTTTTGGACAAAACAAATAAAGGGCATTTAAATAATCATATATGGAGTTGGAATTTGAATCATGTATCCAAACCAACTTCATTTAAATCATACCCAAGTGCATTAGCCCAAAACACATTCATATTGCCATGTCATAGCATGCATCATATTGTGCATTGCATTGATCGTGTTTCTTCTGTGTTTGCCGGTGTTGTTCCCCTCGGTAGACGCTGTACCGATGATGTGATCGTTGACACCGATGAAGACTCAATGTTATCTTCAGAAGTGCCAGGCAAGCAAAACCCCCTTGTTCATTCCGATAAAATCCCACTCTCTCGCTCCTGCTCTCTTTTACTGCATTAGGACAACAACGACATATTTGTTACTTGCTGCGGTAGCTGAACCCCTTTATCCTTTGCATGACATGTCATTGCCACAGTAATTAGATGAAACCCACTAGCATGAGTAGGAGTTGTTTGAGCCCTGTTGTGACTACTCATTCATGCTTGTTTGTCATGCCTGCTACTGCTTAGAGTTGAGTCAGGTCTGATTCGTCGGGGATGAATCAGAGGCGTGTGAACATGTCCTACTGTGTGTGAGCTAAGTGTGTGAACACGATTTGGTAAAGGTAGCAGTGAGAGGCCATGTAGGAGTACATGGTGGGTTGTCTCATTGCAGCCATCCTCAGGAACTGAGTTCTGTGTTTTGTGATCCATGATCAGTTACTACCACACATTGGGCTCCGGGCGCTCCAAGCTCTCTCGACTTATTAATCAACATGATCTCTGTCCAGGAGTTGCAACTAGTTTCTGGTGTTTGTAGGTAGTGTTAGTAGTCTACCAAGTGGCACCCGGTACAGGTGGGCTTGGGACAGACTAGGCACAGTGGCACGGTGTACCAAGCGTACATCCACCCGTCGAGGTGGGCTTGGGAACCCTGCACACATCGTTTGGGGCCGTGAGCGACACCCCGGCCGGATCTCCTTGCGGATGGAACCCGAATAGGCGATAAACCTGGACTAGAGACTTGTTCGGTTAGTCAGGTCATGGCCGACTCCCTCGCCCGGCTTCCGCTTGAAGGTTGCCGAGGTACATGACGTGTACAGGGCGATAAGTGGCGAAAGCGTGTGTGAAGAAGTACACCCCTGCAGGGTTAACATCATCTATTCGAATAGTCGGATTCCTCGGATATGGAAACTTGGACCCCTTGCATAGTTCATAGACAAGTGAAAGTGGATACTCTAAAATACGCAAGATAAGCGTGAGTGCTATGGATGGCGTTCTCGTAGGGAGACGGGAGCGGATCCATAGTGGTGTATTTGATATGGTGAATATGTGGACTCGTGTGCGCCACCTCAAAAGAGTTACTTGCAGTCGTAGTTCAGGTTAGCCACCGAGTCAAAGCTGGCTTGCTGCAGTTAGACTCCACCATCCCCTTGTTGATAATGATGCATATGTAGTTAGATCTGATGTAAGTCTTGCTGGGTACATTTGTACTCACGTTGCTTAATTTATGTTTTTGCAGAGAGACTTCAGTCTCACTAGTAGTTCCACGTGGACTTCGACGTTTAGCTTGTTACCTCAGCTACGATCTTGTGCCCTCGGCAGGATCTGGTAGATAGTCAGGCTTCTCAGCCTTTTTCATTTCTAGATGTCTGTACTCAGACATGTTAAGCTTTCGCTTGTGCTTTGACTTGTATGCTCTGATTGTTGGGTCATGAGACCCATGTTTGTAATATCTCGCTCCTCGGAGCCTATTGATAAATACTTGAGTTGTAGAGTCATGTTGTGATGCCATGTTGTATTTGCACATATCGAGCATATTGCGTGTATGTTATTGAAATGCTTGGTATGTGTGGGATCTGACTATCTAGTTGTTTATCCTTAGTAGCCTCTCTTACCGGGAAATGTCTCCTAGTGTTTCCACTGAGCCATGGTAGCTTGCTACTGCTCCGGAACACTTAGGCTGGCCGGCATGTGTCCTTCTTCGTTCCTGTGTCTGTCCCTTTGGGGAAATGTCACGCGATGAATACCGGAGTCCTGTTAGCCCGCTACAGCCCGGTTCACCGGAGTCCTGCTAGCCCAGTGCTACAGCCTGGATTCACTCGCTGATGACCGACACGTTCGTTGATGGGTCATGTATGCATGTCCCTGTAAGTTAGTGCAACTTTGGGTTTATGACTAGCCATGTCAGCCCGGGCTCCTTATCATATGGATGCTAGCGACACTATCATATACGTGTGCCAAAAGGCGCAAACGGTCCCGGGCAAAGGTAAGGCGACACCCGTGGGAATACCGTGCGTGAGGCCGTAAAGTGATATGAGGTGTTACATGCTAGATCAATGTGGCATTGAGTCGGGGTCCTGACAGCGTTGGTATCAGAGCTTGACTGCCTGTAGGATTACCAAGCCAAACTGGTCGAAGTTGAGTCTAGAAATGCTTTTGTTATATAAGGGAATTGATTGTGGGATGGAACGTAAGGCTCTTTTACTCCTTATACCTCATGCCTTCTGATCTGAGTCATCATCTTCTCTTCTACGGGGATTAAGAACTAGGCTATCTCTTCTTTCTATCAGGATCACATGTTACTAATCCGTAGACTTATAAGATTGTTGGATTAAGCCTCAGTTCAGTTTCTACCTCTGTATGTTAATTATTGATCTCGAGACCTTGATATTGTGCTTCTGAGTGGTTATGCCACCATCTTTGTGAATGTCTCAAATCTTTTCTGAGCATTTACAGCCGTTATGCTGTCCGAGTCATCCCAGGTCTCTAAACAGTCTGATGCATTTGCAAATTCCTTCCTCCCGTTTCGATGTTCCTTTGGGCCAGATTAACCACACAAATCAGTGAGTTGAGGTACTTTATTGCCTTGACATATATGTTGGAGCTAGTATTATGACCCTAGGTGTCTTAGGGGATCATCTAGTAGTCTAGCCATGATCTGTGTTTCCAGTGTGGTGATTCTGGCTGTCATTATCGAAAGCACCCCATGATGCCATTTAGTTAGTAGGCATTCTATTTCTGGGTTCTTGAACCCGAGATTCACTCTACTTACTCATGTTGATAGTGTTTGCTCGTTCCTTTAGGTTATTAGTAACCTTTGCATTAGTCCTCGAGGTCCGTGGTATTTCCTTCTTCCAAATACTATGAACCACTTATGGCAGTAGTTTGTTGGATCAAAAGATCATAACAAGAGTGCTCTCGATGAGTTCTCCATGCTATATTGTGACTCTGCCAGTTCTACCTTTCCGCATGGATTGTCCGGAAGAAATATGTCGTACTCGTTCGACATGCTAATCCATGCATCCACAACTCAGAAAATCGTATGTTCCTTTGAGTTGTCGCTCTTTAGTTGTCCTCTGACCCTCGTCTATCAACTGATAGTCAAGAGTATGCGTGCGTTCGTTTAACGATGCCTATTACCCTTGTGGTCCGTCAAGCCATTCTGTCCTGAATGACTTGGAGAAACAAACTCCAGTACCTAATCCATATCTAGGATTGGGTCAAAACAATTGTACTCCGCAGATCAAAATGCCAATCCAGATTTTGGTTCTGTTCTACCTTGGAGTATTACCCCCTTTATGTCAGAATTGTGATGAGAACTGCACCAACTCTCATTAATTTTGACGTAGTGATACTTCTCACCATCATTAGTCATTCCTCGGCCCTCGTGTTGATGCAACCGGAATACCGACAAATGAATTGTGATGTGTGAAATCAATACTCCCAGCAACCTCGTTGCTTGGTAGTTAAAGGATAATAATTTCATTCTTAGCGTGTTGATTATTGAATCGTCACCCTAAGGTTGATTGTGCTACCTAGTCCTTATTTCTGGTGCACTCTCCGATCAGTGAGTTAGGATAGTGCCAATCCTTGCTTATTTGATCATATCATCTTGCCCTGGAAAGCAAGATTGTTCTCGAGCTTAGTAACATACCGGTGGTTCGTGATTTTCCGAAGATCTTCTCGGAAGTATTACCAGGTTGTCACCTGACCGCTGTGTTGAGCTCGTGATCAAGTTGGTTTCTTGTGAACCACCTTCTCTCCAAGAATCGGTGTTAGATATCCCTGAGCTGGTTGGTTAAGCTAGACAACAACTTGGAGAGTTGGAAGATAAAAGCTTGCCTGACTTAGTTCGTTCCAAAGGGATATTCTTGTGTAGTGTGTGTTGAAGAAAGATGATATCTTCATCGATTGGTCCCTATGATCAGTTGCTGGACCTATTGTCTTATCAATCCTTTGATTTGAGTGTGGGCTATCGTCAAATCAAATCAGTACCAACGATGCTCGTAATGTTGTCTTACTCGTGGTTGATCCCTCGAGCATACACCATTACATCTTTGGTCTGACCAATGCTATCACCGTGTTCGCATGATGGTGGAAGTCCAGTGATATGGAAATTCCGATGAGTTGTTGTTGAGCCCATCAGTAGCATTTTGTCTCCCCCCATGAATCATGTTGAACATCAACCTAGTGTTGGAAACTTTTGAAAGCATTTTCTTCATCCTAGTTCATGAAGCATATGTTCGGATGTAAGAAGTGACTTCCTCCAGTTCATGTGCATTTGATGCAAGTTGCCGCCGTGGATTCGAGAAAGTCAATGTTGTTTCCTTTGGAATCATCCCAAATCAGTCATGCATACGTGCGAAGTATTCTGTGGTTCGGAGACTTGCAACCTCCATTCTATATGTGTCCCTAGCACACCAAGCCACTGATTGATTTGTTCAAGGAGAAGGAGTTCCTTCATAAGAGCTAATCCGGACTTATGTAAGGACTTCGATACCCTCGTTGATGGTTCCCCCTCTTGAACTCGGTAGTGTTTTATTATAAGACTACTCTGTGGTCATGCTTGTCTTGGACAACATGTTCACATGTTGTAGCAGAACCAGCTCATGTTTTGGAGCTTGCTATCATAGTTCATTTCCCGAGAATCTCGCAACGTCATCTCGTCGATTTGTGTTGCAAACTTTCATTTTTCTTCCTAGACTCGATGAGTCTGGATATCCTGACACCAACCAGATCTGAATCTCAGGCAGATATGATGGTTGGAACATTTCCCAAGAACTATAATACTGGTCCCTCGATAACCGGTAAAGTGGATGTCGTGGCCAACCCACCTAGCCGGAAGACCTATTATTGTAGTATCTTGATTAAGGAAGTTGGCCACCTTCCCATAAGGACTTCGTAGGAATTACTCCCTAGTTGTGCCTTATGATTTTTGTGTTCCGAAGTCTGACCTTTTACTTGATGTTCTAGATATCAAACCATGGGATGGGAAACACTAGCACATCAAGGAGAACATTAGAGGCGAAGTGCTAAATGTCTCTCGGTCGATTATCCAGATTTCGTCCCCTTGGCCTTGTTAAGGTGAAATCTGAGAAGGTGTTATCTTCCTTTGCATCTGCATCCTCCATCACCATTCATCATGGTAATGAGTTGTGTTACCGGACCCTTGACATGGATGTTGGTAAAACCTTGATGATTGTGGAAATGCTCAAGTTCTTGAGAGCACGCACAAGCGCTAGGTGTTATCATCAGCACTAACTGGGTTTGCTCTCAGTTTCCTTGGTTATGCTATAACTTCTCAAACAGTGAATTCACTCTCTATTGTTGGGTTCTTCCCTAGTTACCAGAATCATTCCCAGCATTTGCATTTTGTTCCCAGCTTGCACCGCCAATGTGCCATTCTACCATGGGTCTCATCCATTTCCGGTGGTAAGCAAATTCATCCATTACGTTGTCTTCAACAAGGTAATCCACATCATCCATTCTGGCCCGGGAATGTCATTCCACCGAACTCCTCCAAATGATCGATTGTGATTTGCCCTAGGCTGATATAGAGAGTCTCAATGATCTCTATATCAAAGGTAATTCTTTTTGCCACTTAAGGGGATATATCTACGAGTCACCATCCCTAAGGTGCCTCGTTGTGGTATCATGGCAACTCAACTCCTCGCTACGTTGACAACCGTTCACCACCCTCTTAGGTGTGGAATTGTTGTCTACCTAGTGAGCCCTCGTCATCTGTCTCACTCCTTTTCCTTAGATGTATGCTTCGTGTCTCAACTCAAGAGTTGTTCCTACGTCTCTCCATGAACTGATCTTGAGTTGCTCGATCTTCAAAGACGAATAAATTCTATAGGGTTTTCCCCCTTCTTTCTGTTGTTGTGTCGAGTGAAGATCTCAAGAGCAAAGACGTCAAGATCAATCGGAGCACTGAATTAGCATCCTCGAGAAGGACATCTGGATCATGAAGATTGTGCTAGTTTGCGTTCCCCCTTCACCTTACCCTACGCTTGAATCTCGGGACGAGATTTTTGTTTAGTGGGGGTGAGTTGTCACATCCCTGGTCCTGTTATGCACTAGGCTAGACCATCATGTGTGCATCATGTTTAAATTCAAATGAAATTTGAATTGGGGAATTTTCAAAGCCTCAGAAACCTTCTAAAAATGATCAACATTAAAATCTTCTCAAAGAAATCCAAGAAAATGTTCCTTTTCAGCTTTGAAAAATATTGGCAAGAATTAAATGCAAACCAATATTTTTGGAGTGACTGAAACATTTATTTTGGGGCCTTTGAATTAATTCAATAACTATTTGCATTGGATATATATTTGATATATAAATAATATATGTCCAATAATACTGGAACATTTTATGTGGGTTGGTATATTTTAGTTCTAGCCACATAACTGTTTTCAGGATTTTTATTAAAGGGTCTAGTATTTTACTAAACTAAAACAACACAGAACAAAATATAAAACAGAACAGAAATAAAAAAAGAGCAGAAGACTTACCTGCTAGCCCACCAGCAGCCCAGCCACTTACCTGGCGCCCCCAACCGGCCCAGCACGGCCCAACCCACCGCCGCTCTCCCCCCTGTCGTCTTCCTCCCTCGCCAGAAGGACAGAGGCGAGGCGTGGCGAGCGCCGACGCCGCCCCGGCCACGTCCTGCTTGCCGCCTTCTCCCCGACGCGTCTAGATGGTGCCACGCACCTCCCTGCCTCTCTCCCTCACTCTCCTGCGCTCTCACCCCCTTCCCCTTCCTCTGCTCTCTCTCGCACGCAGCCCGAGCAGAGCTCATCGCCGCCGCTCGCCGTTGCCGCACCCAGAGCCTCCCCCTCGACCCCTCAGTGTGCCCAGCAGCTCGGCTACCTCGCCCTCATCCTCTCCGCCGAGTCAAGCGACCTCGGACGCCCTGCATCGCCGTCATCGAGCCGTCTTCTTCACGCACGGCCGCCGGATGCCGCTTGTCGATTCGCCGCCTCCGACGCCTCCCCGAGACCACCGAGCTGCTCATCGACCTCGCTGTGAGCCTCCGTGCAGAACCCCTCTCTTTCCCCTCGCGTTTGCGAGCTCTAGGCCATAGCTCCGTCGCGGCCGAACTCCGGCCGCCGCTGACCTAGTCGCCGCCGTCACTGCAGCCACTGGAGCTCCCACCCGAGTACACCAGTGTGCTCAGCGCGCCTCCACGAACCTGCAGCTACCAGTAGCTCTGCCTCCCGTGCCCTCTAGCACCATACTCGGCTGCTCCCGAACGCCGGCCGCCGCCACGAGCTCGACTCCGGCGAGCTCGAACCACCCCAACCCCTCCCATTTGGCTCTCTGGATGCGCAAGAGCGAGGGCTATGCCATGGTGCCCTCAGCGCGCCAATCCGACGCCCTAGCGCAAGTCCGGTGTGCCCCGCCGTGTTCTGTGGTCGCCGTCGGCTGGTCTCCGACGTGCTGACGTGGCGCCGTCGTTAGGGGCTAATGACCCTGCTAATTAACCCCTGTGACACTGACAGCTGGGCCCCGCCGTCTAATTAATCGTAGATTAGTTTCTGTTTAGTTTTAACTAATATCAGTGGGCCCACGCGTCAGCTTTGACTAAGTTGACGTGGCTGTTGACTGGGCCCACATGTCAGCGACACTAATCAGCCCCAGTCACTGACCAGTGGACCCCACAAGTCAGGTTTGACCTGAACCTGCCCTGTTGACCTGATGATGTCAAGGTGATGTCATGCTGACGCATTAAATGATTTTCTGGATTTAAAATAAATCAGAAAATCCAGAAAATTGTATAAACTTCTAAAATTCATAGAAATTCAACCGTAACTCCAAATTAAATAAATTATATATGAAAAATTATCAGAAAAATTCAAGGAATCCATCTGTACCATTTTCATGCATGTTTGAACAATGTTTGTCCTCTGTTTTGGACAAAACAAATAAAGGGCATTTAAATAATCATATATGGAGTTGGAATTTGAATCATGTATTCAAACCAACTTCATTTAAATCATAGCCAAGTGCATTAGCCCAAAACACATTCATATTGCCATGTCATAGCATGCATCATATTGTGCATTGCATTGATCGTGTTTCTTCTGTGTTTGCCGGTGTTGTTCCCCTCGGTAGACGCTGTACCGATGATGTGATCGTTGACACCGATGAAGACTCGATGTTATCTTCAGAAGTGCCAGGCAAGCAAAACCCCCTTGTTCATTCCGATAAAATCCCACTCTCTCGCTCCTGCTCTCTTTTAGTGCATTAGGACAACAACGACATATTTGTTACTTGCTGCGGTAGCTGAACCCCTTTATCCTTTGCATGACCTGTCATTGCCACAGTAAATAGATGAAACCCACTAGCATGAGTAGGAGTTGTTTGAGCCCTGTTGTGACTACTCATTCATGCTTGTTTGTCATGCCTGCTACTGCTTAGAGTTGAGTCAGGTCTGATTCATCGGGGATGAACCAGAGGCGTGTGAACATGTCCTACTGTGTGTGAGCTAAGTGTGTGAACACGATTTGGTAAAGGTAGCGGTGAGAGGCCATGTAGGAGTACATGGTGGGTTGTCTCATTGCAGCCGTCCTCAGGAACTGAGTTCTGTGTTTTGTGATCCATGATCAGTTACTACCACACATTGGGCTCCGGGCGCTCCAAGCTCTCTCGACTTATTAATCAACATGATCTATGTCCAGGAGTTGCAACTAGTTTCTGGTGTTTGTAGGTAGTGTTAGTAGTCTACCAAGTGGCACCCAGTACAGGTGGGCTTGGGACAGACTAGGCACAATGGCACGGTGTACCAAGCGTACATCCACCTGTCGAGGTGGGCTTGGGAACCCTGCACACATCGTTTGGGGCCGTGAGCGACACCCCGGCCGGATCTCCTTGCGGATGGAACCCGAATAGGCGATAAACCTGGACTAGAGACTTGTTCGGTTAGTCAGGTCGTGGCCGACTCCCTCGCCCGGCTTCCGCTTGAAGGTTGCCGAGGTACATGACGTGTACAGGGCGATAAGTGGCGAAAGCGTGTGTGAAGAAGTACACCCCTGCAGGGTTAACATCATCTATTCGAATAGCCGGATTCCTCGGATATGGAAACTTGGACCCCTTGCATAGTTCATAGACAAGTGAAAGTGGATACTCTAAAATACGCAAGATAAGCGTGAGTGCTATGGATGGCGTTCTCGTAGGGAGACGGGAGCGGATCCATAGTGGTGTATTTGATATGGTGAATATGTGGACTCATGTGCGCCACCTCAAAAGAGTTACTTGCAGTCGTAGTTCAGGTTAGCCACCAAGTCAAAGCTGGCTTGCTGCAGTTAAACTCCACCATCCCCTTGTTGATAATGATGCATATGTAGTTAGATCTGATGTAAGTCTTGCTGGGTACATTTGTACTCACGTTGCTTAATTTATGTTTTTGCAGAGAGACTTCAGTCTCACTAGTAGTTCCACGTGGACTTCGACGTTTAGCTTGTTACCTCAGCTACGATCTTGTGCCCTCGGCAGGATCTGGTAGATAGTCAGGCTTCTCAGCCTTTTTCATTTCTAGATGTCTGTACTCAGACATGTTAAGCTTTCGCTTGTGCTTTGACTTGTATGCTCTGATTGTTGGGTCATGAGACCCATGTTTGTAATATCTCGCTCCTCGGAGCCTATTGATAAATACTTGAGTTGTAGAGTCATGTTGTGATGCCATGTTGTATTTGCACATATCGAGCATATTGCGTGTATGTTATTGAAATGCTTGGTATGTGTGGGATCTGACTATCTAGTTGTTTATCCTTAGTAGCCTCTCTTACCGGGAAATGTCTCCTAGTGTTTCCACTGAGCCATGGTAGCTTGCTACTGCTCCGGAACACTTAGGCTGGCCGGCATGTGTCCTTCTTCGTTCCTGTGTCTGTCCCTTCGGGGAAATGTCATGCGATGAATACCGGAGTCCTGTTAGCCCGCTACAGCCCGGTTCACCGGAGTCCTGCTAGCCCAGTGCTACAGCCTGGATTCACTCGCTGATGACCGACACGTTCGTTGCTGGGTCATGTATGCCTGTCCCTGTAAGTTAGTGCCACTTTGGGTTTACGACTAGCCATGTCAGCCCGAGCTCCTTATCATATGGATGCTAGCGACACTATCATATACGTGTGCCAAAAGGCGCAAATGGTCCCGGGCAAAGGTAAGGCGACACCCGTGGGAATACCGTGCGTGAGGCCGCAAAGTGATATGAGGTGTTACATGCTAGATCGATGTGGCATTGAGTCGGGGTCCTGACAGTTGTCCTTGAATTTTACATTGTCTTGCCATGGGCATCCCCAAGCTTAGGCTCTTGCCACTCCTTATTCCAAAATCCATCAAATCTTTACCCAAAACTTGAAAACTTCACAACACAAAACTCAAAAGAAAATCTCATGAGCTCCGTTAGTATAAGAAAACAAACCACCACTTCAAGGTACTATAATGAACTAATTATTTATTTATATTGGTGTTAAACCTACTGTATTCCAACTTATCTATGATTCATACC
>NC_041392.1:192675768-192743603 GCF_002162155.2 Triticum dicoccoides
ATAAGCAAACAACACGCGAAAAACAGAATCTGTCAACAACAGAACAGTCTGTAGTAATATGTAGGTTTCGAATACTTATGTAATCCCAAAAATTATGAAATAAATTGGTGGACGTGAGTAATTTGTCTATTAATAATATGCAAAAGGAATCAACCTAATCAAACTCCCAAGTAAAAAATGGAAGCTAATATCGTGAGCGCTAAAGTTTCTGTTTTCTACAGTGAGATCGCAAACACTTCCCCCAAGTCTTCCCATAGGTTCTACTTGGCACAAACACTAATTAAAAACATAAAACCACATATAAACATAAGCTAGATGAATTATTTATTACTAAACCGGAACAAAAAACAATAAATAAAAATAAAATTGGGTTGCCTCCCAACAAGCGCTATCGTTTAACGCCCCTAGCTAGGCATTGATAATTTCAATGATGCTCACATGAAAGACAAGAATTGAAGCACAAAGAGAGAATCATGAAACACATGAAAAACACATCTAAGTCTAACATACTTCCTATGCATAGGCATCTTATAATCAAACAAATTATCAAGACAAGCAAAAACTAGCATATGCAAGGAAAGAGAAAGAAACAATAACAATCTCAACATAACGAGAGGTAATTTAGTAACATGAAAATTTCTACAACCGTATTTTCCTATCTCATAATAATTACATGTAGGATCATAGGCAAATTCAATAAAATAGCTATCACATAACATATTCTCAACACGATCCACATGCATACGAAGTTGACACTCTTCCAAAATAGTGAGATTATCATTAACTAAAGTCACGACCTCTCCAAACCCACTTTTATCCAAAATACCATAAGATTGAACATTCTCCAAATATGTGGGATCTAATGTTGACACTCTTCTAAACCCACTTTCAATATTATTGCAAACACTATTATCAATCTCATATTCATCATGGTGCTTAAATAAATAAAATTTCAAGATCATAAGAAGAATCACCCCAATCATGATCATTGCAACAAGTAGTAGACATAGCAAAACTAGCATCCCCAAGCTTAGGGTTTTGCATATTATTAGCACAATTAACATCAATAGAATTTATAGTAAAATCATTGCAATCATGCTTTTTATTCAAGGAACTATCAAGTATGGGTGCAATAGCAATAATCTCGTGTTTAACATAAGGAACTATAGCAAATTCACGTCCATAAATATTGGCATCATGGCTATAGGAATAGCAAGCATCATGTTCATCAAGGGATATTTCAATAAAATCACTGGAATCATAATTATCTATAGATTCATGCATATTATTATTTTCTTCCAAAGCAACGGTCATTCTCTCAATAAATTCCTTAACATAGGCATTGTTAGCATAGTTTTCATAGCAATATTTAAGTATGTCGGAATTTTCAGATTTGTAGAGAGTAATATCATACTTTTCAATCAAAGAAGCAACTTCATGAGCACCCTTAAAAACGACAAATTCTTCAATTTGTTCGATATGATAATAACTATAAACACCCTTTCCATAAGAAGATAAGATTTCATTATCATTAAACTCACATAGGTAGGGAAGGTGTTTTTAGAATTCTTAGAGAAACAAGTAAAGTCGTGAATTTTACAAAGATTCCAAGCATAGCATAGCAAACTATTTATTTGATACCATAAGAGCTTCCCCTTTTTAGACAAATGATGATGCACAAAATGAGCATGCTCATCTAAAGATTTCCCATCAACTAGGCTAGTTGGGGTTTCAGCACGAGCGCATAAGGATCAAAGATGATCCAAGTAGAACACTTTAAGTGGATCCATATCAATATATTTTTAGCAATAAAAGATGCAAGCAAATATAAGGCACATGGAAACACAAAGAAAGATACATACGGGAAGAAGGCGAAGAAAAGGAAAAGGTTTTCGAAAATCTTTTTAGAAGTGGGGGAGAG
This sequence comes from Triticum dicoccoides, assembly GCF_002162155.2. Classification (NCBI taxonomy): domain Eukaryota; kingdom Viridiplantae; phylum Streptophyta; class Magnoliopsida; order Poales; family Poaceae; genus Triticum; species Triticum dicoccoides. Next base: position 192,677,690 of record NC_041392.1, read on the forward strand.
GAAAACAAGAGGCAAATGTCAAATAATGTAATGCGAGGGATAAGAGTGTGTGATGGGTACTTGGTATGTCTTGACTTGGCGTAAATCTCCTCGGAAACGGCGCCAGAAATGGCTTGTTGACGGGAGATCAAATCTTGACTTGACTTGGTGCAACCTCCCCGACAACGATGCCAGAAATCCTTCTTGCTACCTCTTGAGCATGCGTTGGTTTTTCCTTGAAGAGGAAAGGGTGATGCAGCAAAGTAGCATAAGTATTTCCCTCGGTTTTTGAGAACCAATGTATCAATCCAGTAGGAGGTAACACGCAAGTCCCTAGTACCAACACAAACAAACAAGAACCTCGCAACCAACGCGATAAAGGGGTTGTCAATCCCTTCACGGTCACTTATGAAAGTAAGATCTGGTAGAGATAATAAGATAAATATTTTTGGTATTTTTATTGTATAGATTGGAAAATAAAGATTGCAAAATAATCAACGAGAGAAATAGCAAGTTTATAGGAAAATAGACCCAGGGGCCATAGGTTTCACTAGTGGCTTCTCTCACGATAGCAAATTCTCGGTGGGTGAACAAATTACTATCGAGCAATTGATTGAAAAGCGCATAGTTATGAGAATATCTAGGCATGATCATGTACATAGGCATCACGTCCGCGACAAGTAGACAAAAACGATTCTGCATCTACTACTATTACTCCACACATCAACCGCTATCCAGCATGCATCTAGAGTATTAAGTTCATAAGAACAGAGTAACGCATTAGGCAAGATGACATGATGTAGAGGGATAAACTCAAGCAATATGATATAAACCCCATCTTTTTATCCTCGATGGCAACAATACAATACGTGCCTTGCTACCCCTGCTGTCACTGGGAAAGGACACCGCAACATTGAACCCAAACCTAAGCACTTCTCCCATTGCAAGAAAGATCAATCTAGTAGGCCAAACCAAACTGATAATTCAAAGAGACTTGCAAAGATATTAAATCATGCATAAAATAATTCAGAGAAGAATCAAATATTGTTCATAGACAATCTTGATTATAAAACCACAATTCATCGGATCTCGACAAACACACCGCAAAAAGAATTACATCGAATAGACCTCCAAGAGAATCGACGAGAACTTTGTATTGATATCCAAAGAGAGAGAAGAAGCCATCTAGCTAATAACTATGGACCCGAAGGTCTGTGGTAAACTACTCACACATCATCGGAGACGCTATGGTGTTGATGTAGAAGCCCTCCGTGATTGATTCCCCCTCTGGAGGAGAGCCGTAAAAGGCCCCAAGATGGGATCTCACGGGTACAGAAGGTTGCGGTGGTGGAAATAGGCTTTCGTGGTGCTCTCGGATGTTTTCGGGGTATATGAGTATATATAGGCGAAAGAAGTAGGTCGGCGGAGCCATGAGGGGCCCATGAGGGTGGGGAGCGCGCCTACCCCCTGGGCGCGCCCTTCTACCTCGTGGCCCCCTCGTTTCTTCCTTGACGTCCACTCCAAGTCTCCTGGATTGCGTTTGTTCCAAAAATAACTCTCCCAAAGGTTTCATTCCATTTGGATTCCGTTTGATATTCTTTTTCTGTGAAACACTGAAATAAGCAAAAAAAAATAGCAATTTGCACTGGGCCTTTGGTTAGTAGGTTAGTCCCAAAAATAATATAAAAAGGTATATTAAAGCCCATTAAACATCCAAAACAGATAATATAATAGCATGGAACAATAAAAAATTATAGATACTTTGGAGACGTATCAGTTACGAGTTTGGCTTTCATTTGAAACAATGTGGAATAGTCTCGCAACTCATGCCACCTGGAACACCACAGTGTAATGGTGTGTCCGAACGTCGTAACCGTACTTTATTAGATACGGTATGATCTATGATGTCTCTTACCGATTTACCACTATTGTTTTGGGGTTATGCATTAGAGACACCTACATTCACGTTAAATAGGGCACCATCTGAAAATCCATTGAGACGACACTGTATGAATTGTGGTTTAGCAAGAAACCTAAGCTGTCGTTTCTTAAAGTTTGGGGTTGCGATGCTTATGTGAAAAAGTTTCAGCCTGATAAGCTCAAACCCAAATCGGAGAAGTGTGTCTTCATAGGCTACCCAAAAGAAACTGTTGGGTACACCTTCTATCACAGATCCGAAGGCAAGATCTTTGTTGCTAAGAGTGGATCCTTTCTAGAGAAGGAGTTTCTCTCGAAAGAAGTGAGTGGGAGGAAAGTAGAACTTGATGAGGTAGTTGTACCTTCTCCCGAACTGGAAAGTAGTTCATCACATAAATCAGTTCTAGTGCTTTTGACACCAATTAATGAGGAAGCTAATGATGATGATCATGAAACTTCAGATCAAGTTACTACCGAACCTCCTAGGTCAACCAGAGTATAGTCCGCACCAGAGTGGTATGGTACTCCTTTCTGAAAGTCATGTTACTAGACCATGACGAACCTACAAACTATGAGGAAGCGACGATGAGCCCAGATTCCACGAATGGCTTAAGGCCATGAAATTTGAGATGGGATCCATGTATCAAAACAAAGTATGGACTTTGATTGACTTGCAGGATGATTGGCAAGCCATTGAGATTAAATAGATCTTCAAGAGGAAGACGGACGCTGGTAGTAGTGTTACTATCTACAAAGCTCGAATTGTCGCAAAAAGGTTTTTGACAAGTTCAAGGTGTTGACTACGATGAGAGTTTCTCACTCATATCTATGCTTAAAGTCTGCCCGAATCATGTTAGCAATTGCCACATTTTATGAAATTTGGCAACTGGATATCAAAATTGCATTCCTTAATGGATTTACTAAAGAAGAGTTGTATATGATACAACCAGAAGGTTTTGTCAATCGTAAAGGTGCTAACAAAATGTGCAAGCTCCAGCGATCCATCTATGGACTGGTGCAAGCATCTCGGAGTTGGAATATATGCTTTGATAAATTGATCAAAGCATATAGTTTTATACAGACTTGTGGTGAAGCCTGTATTTACAAGAAAGTGAGTGGGAGCACTACAGCCTTTCTGATAAGTATATGTGAATGACATATTGTTGATCGGAAATGATGTATAATTTTTTGTAAAGCATAAAGGAGTGTTTGAAACGAGTTTTTCAAAGAAAGACCTCGGTGAAGCTGCTTACATATTGGGCATCAAGATCTATAGAGATAGATCAAGACGCTTGATAAGATTTTTCAATGAATACATACCTTGACAAGATTTTTCAAGTAGTTCAAAATAGAACAGCCAAAGAAGGAGTTCTTGCCTGTATTGCAAGGTGTGAAGTTGAGTAAGACTCAAAACACGACCACGGCAGAAAATAGAAACAGAATGAAAGTCATTCCCTATGCCTCAACCATAGGTTCTATAAAGTATGCTATGTTATGTATCAAACCTATTGTGTACCTTAGCATGAGTTTGGCAAGGGGGTACGATATTGATCCAGGAGTGGATCACTTGACAATAGTCAAAATTATCCTTAGAAGACTAAGGAGATATTTCTCGGTTATGGAGGTGATAAAGAGTTTGTCGCAAAGAATAATGCCGATGCAAGCTTTTACATCGATCCGGATGACTCTGAGTCTCAATCTGGATACATTTTGAAAGTGGGAGCAATTAGCTAGAGTAGCTCCATGCAGAGCATTGTAGACATAGAAAATTTGCAAAATATATATGGCTCTGAATGTGACAGACCCATTGACACTATAAGCCTTGCAAGCAATGTGACTAATGAGTTAGTCACGGGATGATGCATTACGGAACGAGTAAAGAGACTTGCCAATGACGAGATTGAACTAGGTATGATGATACCGACGATCGAATCTCGGGCAAGTAACATACCGATGACAAAGGGAACAACATATGTTGTTATGCGTTTTGACCGGTAAAGATCTTTGTACAATATGTAGGAACCAATATGAGTATCCAGGTTCCGCTATTGGTTATTGACCGGAGATGTGTCTCTGTCATGTCTACATAGTTCTCGAACCCGTAGGGTCCGCACGCTTAACGTTCGATGACGATTTGTATTATGAGTTATGTGATTTGATGAACAAAGTTTGTTCGGAGTCTCGGATGAGATCACGGACATGACGAGGAGTCTCAAAATGGTCAAGACATAAAGATTCATATATTGGAAGGTTGCATTGGGACTCAGAATAGTTCCGAGTGATTCGGGCGTTTTTTTTTGGAGTACCGGGAGGTTACCGGAACCCCCCGGGAGAAGTATTGGGACCAGTGGGCCTTATTGGAGGAGAGGAGAAAGGGCCACAAGAGAGGGCACACCCTCCCCTTGCCCAAACCGAATTGGACTAGGGGAGGGGGCCGACCCCCCTCTTTCCTTCCCCCTCTCTCTCCCTTCCCTTTCCCTCCGGTGGAAGAAAGGAAAGGGGGGCGAATCCTACTTCGACTTGGAGTCCAAGTAGGACTCCCCCCTTGGCGCGCCCAACCTGGTCGGCCTCCTCTCTCCCTCCCTCCTTTATATACGTGGCGAGGGGCACCCCAATAACACAACAGACAATCTCTAAGCTGTGTGCGGTGCCCCCCTCCACTGTTACACACCTCGGTCATATCGTCGTAGTGCTTAGGTGAAGCTCTGCGCCGGTAACTTCACACTAGTGCAGAACCAGGCTATACGACCGGTTCATAAGGCCCTTTAGTGCCGGTTCTGCAACTGGCACTAAAGGGTGGGGACTAAAGGTCCCCCCCTCCCCCGTAGTACCGGTTCAGCACGAACCGCCGCTAAAGGGCCACCACGTGGCACGAGCCAGCGCCGGGGGTGGGGAGACCTTTAGTACCGGTTCGTAACACCAACCGGTACTAGAAGTTTTGGGGGGTTTGGGGTTCATGATTTCTTTTTCCTTTAATTTTGTGTTTTCCATTTAATTGCTTTTCATTTGCTGGTATTTTACGATACTACATATTGTACACGTTATGCATATATATAAATAGAATTTCTCATAGAACCGATCATATATATATATATATATATATATATATATATATATATATATATATATATATATATATATATATATATATATATATATATATATATATATCATCGAATGTCTCGCACCACCATTCACACATACACATGTATATATATATATACAATTTCTCCTACATGGAGGCATTACTGCGGTAGCGGGTAATGGTATTCTCCTTTGGGATCTATGACCTGGTCGAGCAAAAATCCCGCTATTTCCTCTCCAATTGCCCGTACGCACTCCATTGGTAGGAGCTTCTCCCGCACCTCAGAGAACTTTTAAGAAGGAGATCAATATGCATGTATTAGTTGTGTGATTAGATATCGATAATGATGTAAAAATTGTGAATAGTGTTCTGGCAAACGTACCCATCGTTGTCTAGCATTTCTGGTCCTTTCGGACGCCATCATGCAAATGTTTTCGCAAACGTAGTATGCACATAAATCAGTCCCCGGCGCCTACTTCATGGCCTTTATGAGAATAGAATTCAATCATATACTAATTAATCAAGCATGATAATTAATGGTATTGAAACTAGAATTAAAGAGATGGTAGCTAGCTAGTAGTACTTAAAATTACTTACCTTGGGTCGAAACCAATGCAGCTTTTCTTTGAACGGGCCTGGAACCGCTTTGATGAACTTTTGCCAAGCCCCACCCGCTGACAAAGAAAATGAATAAAGGAGTTATTAATTAGTTGATATCAGGAAATGACGAACTAAAGAGGCGGAATATAGTTCAATAATGATTGAAATTACCTGTTGATTGTCCTCTTCATGATTGAGTAGTCTTTAGGTTCTTTAAGCAGTGAGTCCAGTACTTCAACTTTTCCTTCATCAATTTTAATGATTAACAAGATCCAGTGGAACCTGCATGCGCATACGTTTGCATGTATAAATTAGGCGGGCATGTGCATAACACTCATCAACTAACCCTAAACCCTATACACTTATTAACATCTATCTAGTAAGCAAAAACATAATTTGTAGTACAAGCAGTGTGACTCACTCGAAGTTGTAAGTAAATAGTATATCTCGATTGGTATTGAGGCGCTTGTCGATGTCAAAACCGGTGGATCTCGGGTAGGGGGTCCCGAACTGTGCGTCTAGGATCGATGGTAATACCCTACGTCCTGCTTGATTGATCTTGATGAATATGAGTGTTACAAGAGTTGATCTACCACGAGATCGTAATGTCTAAACCCTAGAAGTCTAACCTATATGACTATGGTAATGAATATACCCTTTCTGGGCTAACCCCTCCAGTTTATATAGACACCGGGGGGATCTAGGGTTTACATAGAGTCGGTTACATATGAAGGAATCTTCATAGTCGGTCGCCAAGCTTTCCTTCCACGCCAAGGAGAGTCCAATCCAGACACAGGTACAGTCTTCGTCCTTCATGTCTTCACAGCCCATCAGTCCAGCCCATGGATAACAGGTCGGACGCCTGAGGACCCCTTAGTCTAGGACTCCCTCAGTAGCCCCTGAACCTGGCTTCAATGACGAGGAGTCCGGCGCGCAGATTGTCTTCGGCATTGCAAGGCGGGTTCCCTTCTATCTGAACTTCAAGATAGTCTTCGGATGCGATGATAGTATCCAGACCTGTCACACACACCATACATAACCGCAGAGAGAATATATATTTTTACATGAGTCTAATCTACTGATGACCTCACGTCTGTCCAGTCATAATTTCGAATCGTCTTTCGTCTGCCGCTCCATGTTTCGAGACGTGGTTACCATTGGCACGTCTTGTCGAAGCAGAGATCGTGTCCCCTTATTACGGGATTCTCATCAATGCAGGCATGGGTAACCCAACCGTGCCGTTTATACAGCCCTTGGGAATAGGCGAATCTTAAGGCGACTGAGGAGGCGTTTAATATGCGTTGCCTTTATAAGGGGATAAGGATTCCCTCTTCCTCTCTCACGCCTTCTCTCTGTGTCCGCCTTTCCAATCTCGAGCTCCAACGCCCAAGTTCTCATCTCCTTTCCACTCAAGCAACCATGTCTGGATCCGGAGGTCAGGGCAAGTGGATGGTCTCCTCCGTCAAGGATGAGAACATTACGGAGCTTCGGGTGGCCGGATACTTGGCGAAGGAGATCACTCACCGCCTGCCGACCGAGGGATAAGTCATCCCCACGCCGAAGCCCATCCAGAGGGTAGTGTTCATCCCCCATTTCTTCTGCGGGCTAGGGTTTTCACTCCACCCTTTCGTTCGCGGGCTGATGTATTATTACGGGATAGATTTCTATGATCTGTCCCCAAATTCCTTCCTCAAAATCTCGGTGTTTATCGTCGTGTGTGAGGCCTTCCTCCGCATCCAACCCCACTCCGGGCTATGGCTCAAAGTTTTTAACATGAAGCTGAAGGTGGTGGATGGCCAGCATGCGGAGTGCGGAGGAGCCATGATGAGCAAGCTGTCCAACGTCTCCTGGCCCAAAGGCAATTTTGTGGACACGGTAAAGGAGTGGCAGAAGCAATGGTTCTACATTACAGAACCTCGCGGCACCACCTGGGCCGCAGCTACTGAATTCCGCTCCGGTGCTCCCATGCGACTCACCTCCTGGGTCGAGAAGAGTCCGGATTGGGGTTCCCCTGACGAGGTGATAGCGTTGCAGACACGCGTTCAAAGCATGGTAACCAAGAACGACAAGCTCGTTGATGTGATCTAGGTGATGCTAGTTCGCCGGATCCTTCCATGCCAGCGCCGAAGCCATCCTCTGTGGGAGTTCAACCCGAATAAGCACCAGACCCTGGTGAGGCTCTTCGAGACTACTCACAAAGGTGCATGGAAGTTGCTCTTTAAGGGCAATGAGAAACCGCCGGCCGCAGATTCAGATCGCGGGCATAGCGCTAAACACCTTGCTAGCAAGGTATGTCTCTTTTCATGCATTCTTTACTTGTTTGTTTCAAGGATGATGCCTGAGATTTTATTGTTGCTTTTTCAGGACTAGATGGAGAGGGAGAAGCAGATCCAGTGTTCGACTCTGCTGCCTGAAGAACCGGTCATCCCGCATCTGGCGAAGATGCTGGTACCGGCGCCTTATAAGGCGCCGGAGAAGAAGGCCAAGGGGGCCAAGAGTGGCCCCCGTCGCAACGGTACTTCGGACGTGACGCCCAAAGACGACGAAGCTCATTCCTCCATCCCTGAGGACAATGGCGAGGAATAGGAGGAGGAGGAAAACAATCCTCCCCCTAAGGAGAGGAAGAAGAAGAGGGCGGCTTCGGCACACCTGGAGGCAGAAACGCCTAAGAAGGGTGTCGGTGTCAAAACCGGCGGATCTCAGGTAGGGGGTCCCGAACTGTGTGTTTAAGGCGGATGGTAACAGGAGGTGGGGGACACAATGTTTACCCAGGTTCGGGCCCTCTCGATGGAGGTAATACCCTACTTCCTGTTCGATTGATCTTGATGATATGAGTATTACAAGAGTTGATCTACCACGAGATCGTAGAGGCTAAACCCTAGAAGCTAGCCTATGATTATGATTCTTCTTGTCGTACGGACCCCCTAATCGTCGGACTAATCGCCAAAGTATATAGTCCGGTAGTCCGAGGACCCCCTAATCCAGGACTCCCTCAGTAGCCCCTGAACCAGGCTTCAATGACGATTAGTCCGATGCGCAGATTGCCTTCGGCATTGCAAAGCGGGTTCCTCTTCCGAATACTCCATAGAAGATTTCGAACACAAGGATAGTGTCCGGCTCTGCAAAACAAATTCCACATACCACCGTAGAGAGTATAATATTTCCACAAATCTAATCTGCTGACAACTTTTCATAACGTGACATCACGCCATGGCCCGGTCATTATTCAAACCGTTTTTCTCAACCAGCTACTGCACATATTGCGAGGCGGTTTTCTTGGCACATCTTGTCGAAGCAGAGATCGTGTCCCCTTATCACGGGATTCTCATCAATATGGGTGCGGGTAACCCAATCGCGCCTGCTGGTATGACTCCTCGATTTTAGGCAAGTTCTGAATAGCCACGCGGAGGACGCTTGATATTCATCCTCTTTATAAAGGGGCCAAGGCATGTCCTTTTCTTCTCGCGCTTGATCCTTCCCTTCCCCACCTCGAATTCCAACACACAAGGCTCAGGCTAAGCGCTTCAGACCTTCAATCATGTGCAGATCCAACCTTCAAGGCCGGTGTATAGCCTCTTCTGTCACAGAGGAGGACATCAAGAAGCTAAGAGAAGCCAGGTATCTGCCCTCCGAAATTTCGCACAGGCTGCCTGCTCAAGGGCAGGTCATCCCCACTCCCGAACCCAACAAGAGTGTCATATTTGTTTCCCACTTCCTTCGAGGGCTAGGCTTCAGTCTTGATCCCTTTGTTAGAGGGCTTATGTTCTATTACGGGCTCGACTTCCATGATCTAGCTCCAGATTCCATCCTTCACATCTCGTCGTTTATCGTCGTGTGTGAGGCCTTCCTCCGCATCACCCCGCACTTCGGCTTATGGCTTAATACCTTCAATGTGAAGCCGAAGATGATCGATGGGTGACACGCAGAATGCGGAGGCGTCATAATAAGTAAAGGCGTCGATGCTCCATGGCCAAAGGGTTCCTTCCCGGAGATGTCTGACTTATGGCAGCGGGAGTGGTTTTACATCACAGCTCCCCGAAGTACTAAGTGGGTAGCTGCCACCGCTTTCCGTTCGTGCCCCCCGCCACAACTGGCGTCATGGGTCAACAACAGGCTGGACTGGGTGCCAGTTAATGACGTGCCGACATTGCAGAGTCGCATCCGAGATCTCCTCAAGAGAGATGTCAGCCTTGTCAAGGTAATGCTAGTCATGCTAGTTCGTCGGGTCCTGCCATGCCAACGTCGACCTCTCCTTATGTGGGAGTTCAACCCGGAAGGACCGCGAACTATTCGGCAATTCTTCGTCGTGACACTCAAAGGGATGTATGGATTGTTCTTTGGATCACGAATAAAGTGTCCGGACACCACCGAGGATGCGGATCTAAACTGCAATCGTCCAGATACCCATGTAAGTAATTCTGCAGCCGAACACGTCGTCTTTTTATTTGTCATAACATCATTCTGAAAAAATTGCTCTTGGCCAGGACTGGATAAGAAAGGCGAAGATGATCAGGTGTTCGGCCCCCCTTCCCAAAGGCTCACCGGATCCTGTACTAGCCAGGATGCTTGAGCTCGCACCTTATCAAGTGCCATCAGGGGAAGATAAAGGGAGGAATAAAGAAGCTGAAAGCGGGCCTCGCGCATTACTCATCCAAACCGGGGGAATTAGTGTCTCCACTAAGGAGGATAACCAGGGAGAAGAATCTCAAATTCCCTCTCCCCAAGAAAAGAAGAGGACCACCTCTGAAGACTTGGAAACGAGGGTTTCCAAACGAGGGAAGAAATATTCGCTAGGGGGCCCTGCCCCAGAGGGCATCCTTACCGCACAGTGCCCGCAAGGGGATCAGCCCTCCACCAAGCTGTAAGTGGACCAGAGTACTTTTCATAAATATATTCTACTTCATCTCTGAGGACAATAACTGAGACGTATGTCTTGTAGTTCAGATCGTAGCCCTTCTCGACAGAGTTCGTCTTCGGGGGATCTTCTTCCGGAGATGATGGAGAGTGAAACGCCTCCCCCTGTCTCCCCGCCTCATGAGGCGGACGACCCCGAGGTGTCGTCACGGAGGATTTCTCCTGATCCACCAAGGCCGGAAGATAACCCTTCGGCCACCCAAAGTCTGGAGTATTCGGCTCCTAAGGGGAGCAACAGAAAGAGTCTGGGACTGTCCGGTGCACGACCGGACGCACTGATGGGTCTTCTGGAGCAAGCGGCTATCTCAGAGGCGCATCGTACTTTAATGGGTACGATGGTTGAAAGGATTTCATCCACCAAAAGTGGGTTGCATGAAGCTTTTATGAGCCTGCTAAAAGGCTTTGAGGTACGCGAAGTAATATGTATATTTTTTGACGGTACCACACATGCTAGGTGTGCCCTATACAGATAGTAACCCCTGAGACTCTGGTTGCTGTCCAGAGGCGGCAAATAGAGGACCATAGTCCCAGGTAATGATCATGCTGCTCACATGTGTAGGTGGCTGAGGGTTCGGTGGCTGGCCGAACTGGTGAGTTTGCCGAACTAAGGTGGCAGCTTGATACGGCAGATGCCAACATCGTGCTTGTGAACAAGCGGCTTGATGAGGCACATGGTATGTATTCTCCGGTGGTCAATAGATATTAAGAGGAGCATGATGCTAGTATTATAACATGATGTGACTGCAGATGGAGCTGCCTCCGTGGAGACCCTTTGGGATGAGCTTGCCCGAGCCAAGGAACAAGCCAGGAGAAGTGATGCGGCCGCCCTAAAGGCGGCCGAAGAGTTAAGAGCCGAACGGGCTGCTCATCGCCAGAGCGAAGATAAAGTAGCCAAGATGGCTCCTGAGCTGAAGGATGCCGCCGCTCGGTATGAGCTTCTTGAAAAGGAAAGCCGAGCGAAAACGGCGGACCTAAAGAAAGCCATGGTAGCAGCCAAGGAAACCCGCTCTAAAATCAGAGCGGCGAAGGAGGAGCTTCATCAAGCCAGAGATATCACGGCTGGGAAGCCCTATTTGTTGCGGACAAAGTTTGGAGATCCGAAGTATGCCCCTCTGGATCAATTATGGAGTGCTGCAGACGCGTACTTGGACTTGGCAATGAGTGCTGCTGATGCGACTGAGTTTTTCAAAGATCACAAAGTGGAAAAGTTGTTCTGGTCGCACTTCAGTGCTCCAACGTGTTTGCTGCTGTTAAATGAAAAAATCGCCGAGTGGGCTGAGCTTCATAGGTTGTCCGGGCTTGCCATGAGGTCTGTCGTGGATCATCTTTGGCCGAAGGACCAAGGCCGAATAGTTATTTTGGTTTAGTGCAACGATTCCTTGGTGTTGTGCCGCATATCGACGCTGTAAAGAGGTCGATGTGCATAGAGGGTGCGCGGATGGCTCTTGCCCGTGTTAAGACATATTGGGCAGAGATGGATGCCACCGCTATTGCAACCCAGGGTCCGGCCGTAGGCCAGGTCTCGGCCGAGCACTATTTTGAAGAAGTCCTAGAAGGCGCTCATTTAATAGAGGCTCAGTGCTCGAAGAGTATCATTTTCGAGTGACATGTATCCCAATTGTAAAAACAATGCTATTTGGATTATAAAGGCCGTGTTTATACTTTTGCCTGAAAGTATTGTGATGCCTCCTGTGCGGCCGTTTATGTATGTATATAACCTGAAAGTTTGCAGTCGTCGGCTTCAGCCCCCACGCATATAATGCGCGGGTGTTCGAAAAATCGCGTATTCCCACTTGATCCAACGTCTTGGTCCATTAAGGAGGTGATAGCGTGGCGAACAAGGCAATCGGACTATATTGCTTTAACACTTTCACTTAGCCATAGGAGTTTGACAGTGGGGCTACTATATAGCCCCTGGTACTTCCGCCCTTATCCGAATACGGTGCGCGTACATACATGACCGGGAAACCGGTCCTTCGTTAATGCGGAGGAATCGCGAAGATTCTGCTGAGTCCTCGAGTGGTTGACCAGTCTCGCGCTTTATCATGACAGTTAGTTTTCGGCTTTCTCTACTGAGGTTCTCATCCAGACGAACTAGGGCACATTCGTAGTAGTTCTCCCGGTTCCACCTTAGCCGATAGAGCGGAACGTAAGGTAGCAAAACACGGGAGCCGGGCAAACCCAACTATTGACCAAAGACATGAATCGGAGCTGATGCATATAAGGCCAAACTCGCGACACCGAACACTCCCTAAGGTATTCGGTCTTTACAACATATACTGGATTGAGTAACGCCCTCGATAATAAGCCCTGAATTTCTAGGTACGTGCATTAGTCTGACGTGACGAAATGCCAATAACGCCAGCATCCCTCTTGGTTATGTTGAGTATCCAGAGGGTGTGAATCAACAAGAGACAGTAAAAAAGGTTCACACAGGGTCTTAATCTAAAAAGAAACCTTTGAACGGGGCCCTGCTGCACGTCTGCGACTGTGTCTCCGTTGTGCCGTATCCTGGAAGGGTGTAGCACGATGATCATCTGTAAGAGAGAAAAGCCCAGGAGAAAGTTTTCGTGCGAAAAATTGATTATTCTTAATAAACCATTAAAATTCAATCTAAATATGGTCGAGCCGAACTATAGTCCTTTTTACATGTGGGAAGCCCCTAGCACCACCTGTGGGGGTACATCCATCGACCCAGTCTTAGGTTTATCTGAGCTGTTACAGCTACTGGTGCGCCGGACTCGTCTAGCCGTGTCCGCGGTCTTGACGACCAATCATTTATTCTGGTTGGAGAGGCCGTTCAGTGTTCGGCTGCTAAAGCCGCCACACATTCTTCCGCATGTAAGGAATGCTCTATGTTTCCGCTAACTATGATGATGCCACGTGTACCGGGCATCTTAAGCTTAAGATAAGCATAATGCGGTATTGCATTAAAACAAGCGAAGGCCGTTCTTCCAAGTAGTGCTTGATAGCCGCTTCAGTATGGAGTGATGTTGAAGGTTAACTTTTCACTTCGGAAGTTGTCGGGAGAACCGAATACAGCCTCTAGTACTAGAGAACCCGTGCAGCGGGCCTCTGGGCCTCGTATTACTCCTTTAAAGGTAGTATTGCTTTGGCTGATTCTTGTCGGGTCTATCCCCATTTTGAGGACTGTGTCCTGATATATCAGATTAAGACTACTGTCGTCGTCCATAAGGACTCGGGTGAGATGGTATCTGTCAATTATTGGGTCTAGTACCAAGCCAGCCGATCCTCCATGCCGGATACTAGTCAGGTGATCCTTGCGATCAAAAGTGATCGGGCAGGCCGACCAAGGGTTGAACTTGGGGGTGACGGGCTCCATGGCGCATACGTCTCGGAGTGCGTGTTTGCTCCTCCTCTTCGTTACGTGAATCATGTTCACTGTTTTGACCTCTGGTGGGAATTTTTTATGTCTCTTAATGTTTTGCTGACGAGGCTCATCCTCGTCTTCACTTGGTGTCTCCCTCCCCTTGTGTTCAGCATTTAGCTTTCCGGCCTGCTTGAAGACCCAGCATTCTCTGTTGGTGTGACTTTCCGGTTTGTCGGAGGTGCCATGAATCTGACATAATCTGTCTAGAATCTTGTTTAGGTTGGACGGTCCATCTCTGCTACCTTTGAATGCCTTTTTCCATTAACCAGGTCGAGAGCCCCTGAATCCGGCGTTTACCGCCGTGTTGTCTAGGCTATCTTCATTGTTTTGATGCTTTCTTTTATTGCGTCGTGGTTTTCCATTGCCATCCTTGACTTCTGATGTGCCTGGGTCACTGGTGCCGCTACGGGCCAGCCAACTATCTTCGCCCACGCAAAAGCGGGTCATAAGGCTTGTTAGGACTGCCATTGTCCTCGGTTTTTCCTGGCCGAGGTGTCTGGCGAGCCATTCGTCCCGGACACTGTGTTTGAAAGCCGCTAAGGCTTCGGCGTCCAGGCAGTCGAAAATTTGATTCTTCTTAGTGAGGAATTTGTTCCAAAGCTTTCGGGCTGACTCTCCGGGCTGTTGACTTATATGACTTAAATCATCTGCATTCGGAGGTCGGACATAGGTGCACTACAAAAAAATACACATCCGTGACATTTTGGGCCGAACGAAAAAAATTTCTGTCATACATATGACACTTCTATGACGATAATTGTGACAAACCCGGTATCATCATAGATGTGGTGGGCTCCTACTTCTATGACAAAAAATCATGATAGAAAATGGGATTTTCGTCCTGGGCGGGCCGGAGACGCAGCTGCATGACATTCTTTGGGCCGTCGATGACAGAAAAAACCATGGTAGAAGCGAGGGGGAGGAAAATTTCGCGGAGTTCCCGGTTACGGTGGGAGGCCGGGGGCCGAGCGATGCGCGTTTCTCTCGTACACGTACGCGCGTGTGTGCGAGGCGTTGGCTCTAACTGAACCCGAGCGAGGCGTTGGGCTCTAACTGAACCCGAGCGATTGCACTGCAGGCTACGCGTTACTGAACCCGAGCGATCGATTGATGGCTGTTAACTGAACCCGATCGAGCGGTTCCTTCGCTACTGCAGCTAACTAAAGCCGATCGATGCTGCCTCTGGATGAATAGTGAGCGTTGCGGGGGGGTTGGATGAACAGTTCCCGATGGGGGTGGATGAATAGGACCCCATGGTGTTGCCTCTGGATGAACAGGACCCCGATCGATCGAGCCGGTTGGGGCTGGATGAACATGACCCCGTGGAGGGCTGGATGAACAGGACCACCCCGTGGAGGGCAGGATGAACAGTAGACGATGGAGGGCAGGATGAACAGTAGCCCGTTGAGGGGTGGTTGAACAGGAGCCCGTGGATGAACAGTCGCAGGTGGAGGCTGGAGGAGGTCGACGGTGGATGAACAGTAGCCGCAAAATAACAAGGGGTGTGGGTGAGTGGAGGGATGGCCTGGCCAGCGGTGGGAGTAGTATGGGGCGGTGAGGCCTCCGCGGCAGCACAGCCGGCCACGGAAGGCAGGAGCAGGCGGCACGACCGACGCTGCTTTGGGCGGCTGGACCAAGAAGACCAGAGGTTGAAGAAGCACTACGGCCATTGGATGGACATCGTACGGTCACTGAAGCTAGAAACGTTTATTATTGACTAAGTTGACAAAGCCCTTGGTACGCTCCAACTTAGTAGGCCCACAGGTCAGCCTCCGAAACAGTGCACCCCAGATGTCAGGGGGAGGAATCATTTTTTGGGCGGCCGAAGCTAAGAATATCCGAGATTGAAGAAGAAGCACGACATCTGTTGGATAGACATCCAACGGCCACTGCTGCTAGAACCATGTGTTGACTATAATAAGTTGGCAAAGCCTTGCATACGCGTCAACTTATTTTTTTAGGGGACGCGTCACTTAGTAGGCCCACAAGTGTGTGGCAGAGAACTTAT
The DNA here is from genome assembly GCF_002162155.2 of Triticum dicoccoides. Lineage (NCBI taxonomy): Eukaryota > Viridiplantae > Streptophyta > Magnoliopsida > Poales > Poaceae > Triticum > Triticum dicoccoides. The sequence continues at coordinate 192,693,584 of NC_041392.1, forward strand.
AGCCCATTTGCGTTTTGTAAGAATGTACAGCCCATTTTGGAATTCTAATGGAATTTACAACAACCCATTTACAGTTTGTTAAAAGTACAGCCCATTTTCTAGCTAGGACAATGATTAATAATTTCAACCAACTGTTGAAGATAGAATTCAATAAAATTTCCCACATTTTGATGGGCTCCGAAATATTTTTATCCCGAAATTTCTAGTCAGATTAAATATAAATTTGTATTACGTAAAAATCCAACGAAACATTGCGCGCGCAACAATGAAAATTTAAGATTTTCAAAATCCATAAATAATATTTTATAAACTAATTTCGTGTTTGGTGCATTTTTTTATAGTTACTGCCCAGTTTTTATAATTACATCCCATTTATTATTTTTAAAGCCCATTTTCCTGTTAAGCCTAATGCATCCCTCCTACGAAAGATTTGCAGCCCAGCGGGGCGGAGAATAACAAGTTGACCTTGCCTGGGTATTCCTCAAAAAGACGTATAGCTGGGCTAGCCATTTTCATCTTGAAAAAATTAGTATCTGGCCTGGATATCTGGCCTAGGCTAGACGGGCCGCAGCCCGCCCAGTTAATACCCTGCTCTCCTCTGAACAACAACGAAATCATCGCCAAGAAAAACTCTGCAGTGCTCATGCCTCAAAAACACAAATACTACTCGAGCTGCTTGGTCCCAGCTGTCGGCCGCACCTTGTGCAATTCTCTCATTTATATTGACTACATAGGTTGACAATGGTGTGGGACCGTGATGTCACGAAACCAGGAGAAAGCAAAAAAATATAGTTGTACATAATAAGGAGGCACTTGCGTATGTACGGCTATGGCCCTAGTGGGTCCCTAGTGTCATCCAGTCAAAATAAAGTCATCTCCTGAATCCTCATGTTCGTTGACGATGTTAACAATGCTCGGCGCCACGGCGAGCGCAACAACTCAAAGGGCAACGGAGAGGACCACGTGGGCCCTACGGATGGTCTGATACAGCACCCGCTACTCATTCAGGAAGACGGGATCATCGGACACCTATGAGCACCTTCGAGAAACTGAGACGGCATGAAACGGTAAGGCCGCGCTTGAGAGCTCTGGTTTATTTCAAACATGTATTAACATACAAGTGTAATTTACTCGTCATCGAAAACAACGCATAAAATACAGGCGTAATGGAACCGAGGGCCCGAGGTCTGTAAGTATAACTGGCGGGTTACGCATGTAATTTGAGAGACCAGTGTATATTTTACGAGCACTGCTATATGGACGACATTACCATACGATACATGCATGACGTGTGTATCATGCCATCCATGGGCAAGGCTGAAACAGCAGCTAACGGCTGGATTAGCAATCGTCCGAGTGTCATTCAGCGTTTTTATCATGTGTCAAGTACTTCCGATATTTTACTAGTCGAAATCGACCAACCAAGCGCCTTCGCCCGAGACCATCTGCTTTAATTTACAAGCGTCAGTTTTACAAGCGGTTTTGGTTGGAAACGACAATCCAATCACGTCCTAATATCATGAGTTGGTCGGAAGATCATATGGTTTCACGTCTAACCTACCCGACTTGTCGTATAGGCTATGAATGAAACATCAGACGATGAACTTCTTAAGCACGGAAACAACAGAAGAGTATGATCTTCTTAACAAGCAATCACTGGCATTAGATTGACATGCAAAATAATACGAAGCATTATTCTCAGGAGGCACGGTGAACAGCTCGTGATGCCGCATGCCACAACATTCCAAGCTCAACTTTGTAATCAAACACAAGGCCTGGTATTACATAGACAATATTCAGAACAAACTCTTAACACAGGAATATCTCAGTAGAGTAACTATTTACTTCTAAACTGAACACAGGAATATGAAAAAACACTCGACGCTGCTCACAGCAAGGGTGTCCCACTCAAAAATATCAAATGCATGTCTTCTGGCTAACATCAATGAGAAAATTTTGACAAGGTTTTCCAATTCCAATATATTAAACTAACGTCTTCTTGCTAACATCAATGATTAAACTTTGACAAGCTTTTCCCATTCAAAATATGTAATGCCTATGATCGTGGAGTCCTGTCGTAGCTTTTATACTTGTTTGGGCACTTTTTGCCCAGGGCACTCCATGTATTGTTAAATTGCCAATGGTCTCTGCAGACTAGTCATGTCACCGGTGTCTAATAATAATCTGTAAAGCTTCTTGGTCATTCCTTCTGTAATGTAGCGCAAATAGAGACTGCTTCTTTCTGCAAAGTGGAATGACCAACTAGACCCAGTAATGCAGAAGTTTGCCTTACACATTGGCTCCTTTTGTGCAGTTCAACTAAAATCGAAATCGGAATAAAACTGAGCTTTAATTTTGATATCCCTGTAAGCAACAATAGGTATAAGGGAAACAATTACTAAGAAATAACGGTTGATGACTTGTACTCCCAGAAGAAAAGCATCTACTGATCTACTTTATCTTAATGGGAAACAAAGCAGGAGAGTAGCAATTCTCCATCAGTGTGATTCATTCATATTGACTGAGACATTATCTTAACAATGCCTTGTTTCAACATGTATAAAGAACGACAAAGCTTATAAAGGGGGTGATGCTGAATTTGTTGTAACAAAGCAACAAGCATCATGTCTGGGTTGGTCCCATTTTTGTTCACTACTTAATGGGAAAAGACAGCAATACAATAGCTTCAATTCATTATTTATTTAAAACAGTACCAATACAAGTAGCCCAACATCTCAAAACACACTGCACGATCATGTGGATGAAGGCAAGTACCAACCTGTCATGACGCACACAAGATCACGTACGAATCTGCCAACACGAATAGGAAATCCAATCTCATTTTGTGCATTTGCACTAAAATCAAGCAAAGTGTTTCGCTTAGCGAAGCAAAATGTCACAATAGCAACAAGTTGAATAGATATCCTTGTATAAACAGAGGCAAAAAAGGAATCAATTACTGGCTAATAAAGGAGGATGAAACATGCGGCCACAAAAATGGTAATCCCGCCAATCCCTAACAAGTGTTGCACTTTTGAAATAAGATTCAGTAGTTAATTCTGAGAGTGGCATCAATTACTGGCTTATAAAGGGGGTGATGCTGAATTTGTAGTAACAAAGCAACAAGCATCATGTCTGGGTTGGTCCCATTTTTGTTCACTACTTAATGGGAAAAGATAGCAATACAATAGCTTCAATTCATCATTTATTTAAAATAGTACCAATACAAGTAGCACAGCATCTCAAAGCACACTGCACAATCATGTGGATGAAGGCATGTACTGACCTTTCATGAGACAACCAACATAAAATACGAATCTACCAACACGAATAGGAAATCCAATCAAGTTTTGTGCAGTTGCACTGAAATCAAGCAAAGTTGCCGGTGTGACATTTAAGTTTTCTATAGCAACAAGTTGAATAGATATCCCTGTTTTAAGAGGCAAAAAAGAAAACAATTACTGACCAATAAAGGAGGATGAAACATGCGGCCACAAAAAGAAGCATCTACCTTATCTTGATGGAAAACAAAGTATAGGACAATGGCATTTCTAAAACGGTTGCATTGATTCATATTAATAGAGAAATTCTTCTAAAACAGATTAGTAGTTAATTCTGAGTTAACAACAGCAAAATAGCTGCATGGGACATGCCAGCACCATGTGCGTCCACACGTATAAATGGGTGATGCAGAGTATGTAGCCAAGCAGCATATATGCGCTGGTCCCATATTTGTTCTCTTTGAACCTTCTTCCCATGTGAGGGAAGCAAATCTAGTCGTGCACAAACTACCCGACCCCCCAGTTTCTTTCCCTTTTCAACAAAGAGATCGGTTCCTTACAGATGTGTGTACTGGGTTACCCCCTTTTCCCTTTTCGACCTACAAAGCGGTTGGATAGCTAGTCTATACTACTTTCCGCCCCTCCTTCCCTAATTGAACCGCGTCCTAGATTCTTGCTCCAGCCCACCGCACCCTTCATTCCTCTTTGAACCAAGACCTAGATTCGACTATAGATCGAAAAAGATCCACATGCAGCTAGAGCAACGATGGTTTCAAAGAAACTTATACCTTAGGGTCATCGGGATGTGGCAAGGCGTGCGGCGGGAGGCCGGATCTGCCCACACTAAGTACGACAGCGAGGAAGAAGGGGTCGGTGGCCCTCCCGCACAGGCGCTGGGTGAAAGAGAACAGCACAGCCGACAGTGGATTGCCTCCCTCGCCGAAGGCGATAGAGTGAACGCTGCACCTCCTCCCCTTCCCAGTGCGACGGGATACGGACGCCTCCTTCACCAGCTGTGAGGGGGGAGAGAGATACAAGAGGCCAACGCAGTCTTGTTTAGATCTGGTGAAGAGAGGGTGAGAGACTGTGAATATAGCAAACCCTAGCAAATGTATCTAGACTCATTTTAGGGCTAGATACCTCCATATCTAGACAAATCTAAGACAAGTAATTCGGAACAGAGGGAGTAACATATATGTAGTGCGGCGAGCGTGTGGAGAGTGCAAACCCTAGCAAACAAGCGCTGAGGCTCCCGCTTATATATATACTACTGTAGTACGGACTAAGCTCCGGTGCCTTCACTGCACCTGCTTTTGGCTGTATGACAGGTGAGCCAGCCACATTTTGGGCCCACCTGTCGTAAAACCCTAGCGAAAATTGCACCAACGTGAAAGATGACTGCGTCTCCAACGCAACCAAGGTGAACTGACGAAGGATATCATCTTTGTGCGTAACAAGCAAAGAGCACTGATGGAAGATAGCTTGTTTTTCGTCGAAAATCGATCAGCTTCACCAGCCGACGCAACCATGAGGCGCAACCATGAGCATCAATAGGTCATCGTGGTGATGCATCATCCATTTGGCATCAAGTTTGGGTGAGGCACCTAAGAAGTTCGACAAATCCTCACTGTGGTCTGTTTCTTCTCAGTAATCAAGCTCGAGGAAGGAAGAACCACGTGGCAGAGGACAGTGAGGCGGAACAACAATGGCCATCCAATTTTGTGCAGTTCCACTAAAATTGAGGAAGACATGCCCAGGTATGGAGACACGCATCGCTGTTTCCAAAAATATAAAAAAGGGTTAGCAACGACATCTCAATTGTCAATAAGAATTAATGAAAAGTACACCAACAAACAGAAGCATCATAATTATCTTGATGGGAACTAAACCAGGATACCTGAGAAAAAAAGCATTTCTTCATTTAACCAGTGATAGTACTACCACCATATGGACAATGACCGCACAACCACCATGTACTTTTTGTCGAAACAACATGTATACCTCCACCGAGGCATAAATCAGGACAACTTTTTGAGTGGCATTTCCTCTATAATAGTACTAGTAGGTGATGTTGGACCAGCCGACGAACCCTAGCTACTATGCATGGGGAGCTGGGGAGTAGTCGCATAGAACAAAACCCGCACGCACCGACCTGGGGAGCTGGACCAGTACAAGTTATACCTCAGGTGGGTGAGATGTCGTTTAGGCGGGCGGGTGGGATCTGCCCACACGACGGCAGCGAACAAGGGCGCGGAGGATCTTCGTTCGTGCCAGCGCCGGCTCTGAGAGGATGGTGCACATCGGCTTCCTCCATCGCCAACGGCGACAACGTCAACGCTGCACCTCCTCACCTCCCGCAGCGGACGGGATTCGACCGGATCTGTGACCACTGGTGAGGAGAGAGATAGAGTGGACACTGTCATCTTGTTTTGATATGGAGAGGGTGAGAGAGCGAGACGTGAGAAACTCTATCAAACAAGAGGCTATAATGGAGTAAAAAATCTCTCCATAGCAGTGGTTTTAAATAGAATACGCGCGTTCCTGGAAAAAAGAAACGAAAACTGGCGGACAATTTTTTAAGGGTCTGTCTAGGACACATCTAGATGTGACATAGTTATGTCACATATAAGTTGATGTCCACTCTGTTTGTGGTATTTTCCTAGTTTTTTTTGTTTCTTGTTTCTACATTATATACTTGTGGGAGCTTAGATGTGATATCCTTAAATAACATCTAGATGTGAATTAGACAAACTGATTTTCTAACGTACCAAGAAAGAAAACTCGATCAAAAACACGCCCCCGCTTCCAGGTCGCGAGAGTCGTCGCGCACACACACATAGACATAGACATGCATATCCGTCTTTACGTAAAATTCCATTTCCATCTCCATCTTATTTGTCCAACTGGCACATTATTTATGTTGTTAATTATATACGCAGCAATATTAACGTACATCATCTCTTGTTTACGCACGTCCGGATCGCTGCCACGGCTGGTCCTGACCAACCCGAACCCTCTTCATCACCCGCGCGTGCTTCCCTCCCGAAACGGTCAGTGCCGCATTCATGCCCGGCCAGAGCGGACGCGACCTCTCACTGGCGTCGACATTGATTGCGGCGCGCCGGCCGAGAGAGCGTCGCCCGCCCCGCTTCCGGGTGCACGCGGCTGCTCTGTGTTCAAAGTCACAATAGCCGGCTACAACATGTGTGATCTCTTCCAGTAGTAAGTTCTTGGGAGTCTGTGCTATAGCTAGCTGTCCTCCCCCAACTCGTCAATCTCTTCTAATAGTGCTAGTACTCCATGGCATGATCCATCGACAAGCAGGCGGGAAAGTTATGGTATACTACTCGGTTTGCGGTGAGTGGCATGCCGAGCGACCGTGTGGGGTCGAGCCATGGAGGAGGGTGAGACACGAACACGACAGACGTGATTTAAACATTGGTTTTGCTCGATGGCGCGATCCAACGAAACAAAACATCGGTTTCTCTCCGTTTCCATTTTTTCTCCGGAAAAACGGAAACTTTTCCACTCCATTTTCATTCCTATTCCAAGGTTGCCCCGTTATAACATTCCATCAAATACAAAGGAAAACTAACACACATGCTGATGCATCTCAATGATTCACAGATCATAGCCAATATTTACTTCACAACTAAAGAAAAAAGTTGTGAGAGCGTGTACGATAGAAAAACTACTGATGGGGTCACTACAACGTAAACCCTAAACCCTAAACATGATTTAATTTCCTGGCCAGGTAGAACCTGTCGAAGGAAAGACGGCTGGCACCCTCGAATCATACGATGCTTTTGTGCAGTTCCACTAAAATCGACCTGAGCATCCCTGATGGCAAAGATATTGAAGAAGTGTGATTAGAATAATAGTACTGGCACTAGTTCATGAGACATAAACTCATCACAAGTAGAAGCCGGTAGAAGTAGAGAAAGATCGACATGGAGATGGAGCTACGGCAGTGGAGCAAGCCGGCTCCAAAAGGAAGATGGACTACTTGGGACGTCGGGCTGTAGCTAGAAGGGCGGTTGGGATGCGGCATCGGCCCATACCGCGGTGGCCCCCGATTGGGACGCACCGACTGTGGGTTCTCCCTCGCCGATGTCGACCGCATCTACGTAGAACATTGTTCCCTTCCCCCAGCTGCGGGATCAGGCCCGTCGTTCTATGCTTGTGAAGAGAGCAACCTAAGCAAGCAGGCTTGTAGCTTAGGCTCCTTCTAGTGTATATATAGTGGTTTTCTTTTTCTCTCCATATCAACCATTTTATATTGTGTACATGTCATTCAAGAGTGAAATGATGGTTGCTTCTTCCGACTAACTTACTGTGTGATTTGACTGCTCCTTAGTGCCCCCTACACGTACTCCCCCTACATGTATGCATCAGTCACACATACACATGGAAGCAAAAACGCGCGTGACGCCCTAATGCATGCATGTCCGAGCACACGACGGAACACACACGGTCACGCTCAAGTGCTCAACCTACATGTGCATGCACACACATACTCAGTCAGGGTGAGCTAGTGACTATATGAACACCGGAAAATATATATATTGAGCGCAATGAGCGTATTATGAAGTCCATTGACCGTATTTTTACAAATATATAGTGACAGACAGTGTATTTATCTCGTTTGAAATTAAGCCATATTAACTGGAGAGGAGGCAGCATGGACTAGCATTACTTTGTTGTGTCCCGTCAACTTGCCGAATGAGGAGAAGGTTGCAGGGCGGGAGAAGCTTGCGCGCGGTGGCTCGCGGGACAAGGAGAAACTTTTGACTAATGCAAGCTCTCCCTCGCTCAGGCGGTGGACGTGCAATAGTTAATTCGGTGTCAGATTGCCAGAAGCATACACTATACTACTAGTGCTATTATTGTTCGACTTCCCGAACAGCCAAGCACAAAGTTTACTAGTACTACTACTATAGTCCATAAAGGTACGTACTATACTAGTACTAGGAACCGGATGGAGGAGCGTCTGCACTCTTATTATAATTTTAAAATGTGATAAAGCAATCTTCAACGCATTTGGTTCTCTTCGAGGGTTCTCGCATGTGATAATGGAAGTTGATTGCATGGAACACTCGCCACAATTCTCGCTTAATTCTGGCTCATATCCTGTTACAAATAGTAGCGCTCAGTAATATTTCCTCTTTTTTGTTATTCGGCATGTAAACAGGTCATCAAACCTTGCGGCGCATCTTCGTGCGAACCGTGCTTGCTGCACTTTGAATGTGGCCGAGAGCTGGCTTGATGAAACACCTCGCTTCCTACTTCTTTTTTTGCGGGGTACCTCGTTTCCTAGTGACCAGTGTCTTGGCTGATCGTCCTAAGAATGCTTATATATGAATAAAGCTCTCCCATTTACCCACAAAAAAAGATTAAGCCATATTAACCGGAAAGGAGGGAGTATGGACTAGCACTACTTTTTGGTGTGTCCCGTCAACTCGTAGAACGAGGAGAAGCTTGCAGGACAAGGTGAAGCTCGCTTACGCCTTTTGACTAATACAACTTACCCTCGGTGGACATGCATCAGTCCATTCAGTGTCAGATTGTCAGAGGCATACACTGTAGTACCCAACATGCGGAGTACCATCATCATTTGACTTCACGAAGGGGCGAAGAGCTAAGCGCAGTAGTATGCGTACTTGGTTTTGCACCTTCATACTACTCCACCCTCTGTCACAGTTTATAGGGCGCGCTTCATTATGATGCATTTCTCTCAATGCATTTCCACCACCAGAGAGACTTTAGACGCGTTTGGTATAATGCTCAATTAATTAGGGCGTGGTAACCGCAATCAAGTCCACAATTTTATCTCCATGTACTGTACTACTACGGAGTGCATGCATGTGTGTACCCGGGGTGGAAGCACTGCATGCATGTGTGTACGCATTATTCCCTCTAGTAATAGACGCCATGCTATAACTACCAATGCTATTTTTCAGGCCGATCGCTAGTCGCCTTGGTCCCACAGATTTTTTTCCTTTTTTCTGAAGCGCGTTGTATAAGCAGTGACGGATGGAGTAGTATGAGCGGATTCAAAGAAGAGCGTATTGATGGTTGCTTCTTCAGAGCAACTTACAGTGGGAAAGGTGGGGCTTATGATTTGACTGCTCATTACTCACTATTAATGCAGCGCAACGACCGGGCTGAGTCTCCCATGCGGTTGTGCACTACCCCCTCGGTTCTTAAATATACTCCGGAGTATTTGTCTTTCTAGAGATTTCAATGAGTGACTACTCTTTCTCTCAAATATTTGTATTTTTAGAGATTTCAAATGGACTCACACATACGGATGTATATAGACATATTTTAGAGTGTAGATTCACTCATTTTGCTCCGTATGTAGTCACTTGTTGAAATCTTTGTTAAGACGAATAGAATATTTAGGAACGGAGGGAGTACACATACGAAGCAAAATGAGTGAATCTACACTCTAAAATATGCCCGTTTGAAATTTGTAAAAAGACAAATATTTAGGAACGAAGGAGTATAATTTTGTGCATGGCACATGGACCCGGATGATGAAGAGGCTTCTGGCAATGCTATCAAGCTTCCATCATTTGTTTACATAATTGACGTACTATACAAATAATTTTCCAGCGACATGAAATTGTACAATGGTGTGAGCTTTCAGCTTTTGTTTCGCGTGTCTTGCCATCGATGCTCTTTTGGAAACAATAAAAAACTAACTTACTTGCTAATGCATGTCAATTATTAGCAGATCAGAGCTAATAATTACATCACAAGTGAAGACAAAGTTCTGAGAAGGTGTTAAATTAAAATTGATCCATGCTTTCATTGGCAGCAACGTCCCCCAGCTCTGTCTAAATCAACAAGGCATGTTGGGAAAAAAAGTAGCTGTCTGGAGCATGCAACATTCTGATCATTTTGTGCAGTTCCACTAAAATAGAGCTGAGCGTCCCTGTTCCAAAGATATCAAGTGTGATTACGATAATAGAGGACTGCTAATGAAACAATAAACACACAAATAGAAGCCGGTCACCTTTGCAGTCTCTCTTAAGACTAACTAGTTGGAGAAGATTAGGCTTGGAGTTGGATGAGGAGGATAGAGCAAAACCAATCTCCCTTTGTACAGTCGCACTGAAATGTAGAGACGTTCCCCGTGTGACATTTTAGTACAACTGCACAAAACACTCTTAAGAAAAAAGTGATTTGTGCAGTTCACCAAAAGGTCGCAATAGCAACAACATGAAATGGATAGCCCTGTTTGCAAAAAAAGAGGTAGAAAGGAAACAATTACTAGCCAATAACAGTTCATGACACATGCGATGAAAAAAAAGAAGCATATTCCTTGTCCTAAGGGAAGATAACAACACGGTTGTGTTTGTCTAAAACGGTGTGAGGACGAGAATGCAATATGGAAAGTATGCCAGACGAGCGACGTTTTGGGCAAAGAACTATGGAAGATCCACATGCAGTGATGTGGGAAAATGGGCAGTGGAGCAGGGCCGGAGGGGATACCTGGAGGTCGTCGGGATGTAACTAGGTGAGCGGCGGCGGGCGGAATCTGCGAGCAGGTGGCGTAGGCCCTGCCGCGCCAGAGCTTTGGTCAGAGAGAATGGCGTGTACCGCAGATCGGGACGTGCTGCCTCGGCGCCGTCGAACGGAAAAACGATGCACTTCCTCCCTTTCCCCCGGCGGACGGGATGCGGTCGGATCAGTGACCAACGGTGAGAGAGAGAGAGGCCACCGCACTCCCTTTCCCCCGGCAGACGGGATGCGGCCGGATCAGTGACCAACGGTGAGAGAGAGAGAGGCCACCGCACTCCCTTTCCCCCGGTGGACGGGATGCAGCCGGATCAGTGACCAACGATGAGAGAGAGAGAGGCCACCGCACTCCCTTTCCCCCGGCGGACGGGATGCGGCCGGATCAGTGACCAACAGTGAGAGAGAGAGAGGCCACCGAAGCCTTGTGTGAGATACTCTGAAGAGCGGACTACCTTTTCCTCCATAAAAATCGTTTTATATTCTGTGTACGTGCCATTGAGCGCTATAACTTTATTTAAAAATAACGCGGCAACGCGTCAAGTCAAACTTTGTTTCGTGCACGTGTGGTACACGACCTCCCTAGGTAAACAACCGCTATAGGCATTCAAATTAGCACGTGGGCTGCCATTTCGTAAAGAAATGAGCTCCACCATGTACCCGCGCGGGTGTGGCTGGGCACGAAGCGTGAGTACGTGCACGGTGCACCTATTCTCTTCTTGTATACGTACTCCACCTGCGTGGGGTTGTGTGATAGAGATACAAACCTAGAGAGATATAGTGTGTGGGTTCTTGAGAGTTTTGGGGGGGGTCAATCTAAAAATTTAACATATGCAATGTGTGTGAAATAGAGTCCTGGATATAACATATATATAGAGGGGGCGATCCACGAGAAGAGAGTGGAGGTATCATCGACTTGAGGTGTCCATAGAATCGAAGAGAGGGATGATGTGTGTGTGTGTGTGTGCACGCGTGATCCATAAAGAGTGCCATCGGATTTGTGTGTGCCCACGTCAAAGATATAGAGTGGTTGGCCTACTGGAACATGAGATGGGACATGTGTAGTTTGTCTCCGTGGCATGGATACCTACCTACAGCGCTCGACTATCGGTGTGTGGTAGGGGAAGAGGGAGGACCAATTAACTATAGAGGTACAATGGCTGGTTTATGTGTGGAGGAGGAGAGAGGCCTACCTCATGTATTAAGGAGATCGATCTGCCTCATGTATTAAGGGAGATCGATCGACATCCATGCATATGTGCAGGAGATGAATAAGATTGGGAGAGAGACAGAGCTAGAGTGTTGGGGGGTGGTAGTGGAGTTGCTTCTAACAAATGGTGGGATAGGCTTGCTAGACAAACGGAGGGCACGCTCGCAATATCAATAAGAGAGGAGATGGTTGCTTGTTGTCTGTGCACGTGCGTGTGAGAGACGGGTCAGGAGGCATGCACGAATGATGAGGGGGGACGATGTGGCTGTGGTAAGCAGACGTAACTACATAGGAAGATCAATCGCCTTTGTAAGAGAAAGGAGAGACATAACTTGTGAGGTACGTCGATCGATGGGGGGGTAGTTAAAGTCGATCTAGGTATATGTTGGGAGATCGATCGGTATACATGCATGTGTGTGTTAGAAGCAAATGAGGCACGAGGAGAAGGATAGAGAGAGAGGGATGCATGTAGGAGGTGGTACGAGAGGCATACTATATCGAGGGGGAGGAGTGTGCGAGTACGAGAACGATGAAAAGAGTGGTGGGAGTGAGGCATGGACGGTGACAAGAGAAGAGGGGAAGCTTGTGTTTGTGCTAGGCACACCTGGCTAGAGAGGCATATCGATCGATGTGTGACGTAAAGAAGGAGTTGGGGGGCCTACACACACCATGGGTGAACGACCTAAAGTGAAAAGATGAATTTGCGCGATGGAGCTAGAGAATGCTGAGGGAGGGTGAGAGGGATGCGGGCGTGTGCATGCACAAGAGAAAGTTAGCGCTAGCTACAAAGATAAGAGGGTTGTGTGGGTGTAAAAGACGAATAGAGATCATATATACTTCATTATAAAAAGCGAATTCGGATATTTGAAGAATTTATCATAGTGTTTCAAAGCGACGGATGTGTGAATATATATAACGGTGATACACATGGTGTGGTTATGAACATAGTATACTACATTTAATATGTTTTATCTCTACTCTTATAAAAAACGGAGTTGTTGATGATGGTGTGCCTACCATCCTGCATTATAGGCCGTCTGATTTATATCTGGTGGATAGCAAGGAAACTATGATGGTTGAAGTTGGCAACAATCATGATTGTAGATTCTTATTGAAATAGAGAAATTAATTCAAATTTAGTTCGAATTGCAGTGGTAGTATAGACATTTGGAATGCACTAAAATGTTGGTATGAGTAGGTTACATGCATTATACAGCAAGCGAAAAAAATTAATCGGACATAACATGGATTCATACTCCCTCCTTCCATCTATATAGGGCGTAATGAGATTTTTAAGACTGCCTTTGACTATTGACAAGATTAATAGTACATGACATGCACAATGTGAAAATTATATCATTGAAAGAACCTTTCACAGACGAATTTAACGGTGTGCTTTGTGTAAGTTGCATGTCATATATCATTGCTCTAATATTTGGTCAAAGTTAGCATCAAAAACGCATTAGGCCCTATATAGATGGAAGGAGGGAGTAGCTTTGAATAGCATTTGTATAGTAAAACGGGGCAAGACTCTCTCTTTGTGTGGTGTGAATAGTTTTATTTTTTCGTTTTCTTTTTGGTTGAGGGAAGTGCGAATTGATGTGGTACGTACAAGTACAATATTACTACACGTAAGGCTTGTCCCTAAAATTCAACCTGCATCTTGTTATATCCCGAAAATTCAGATATCGTGCTCCCAAAACTCGCGCCTTCACAACCCACGCCTTGCTATCCCGAAATTACAACACGCGCGAAAACTCCCTCCAGCTGCCAAATCCCGACACGCGAAATCCCCCTTCTAACCCTAAGCCGAAAGGGCCGCTAGTTCAAATCGGTGGGGGGTACTTTTGTAACACACCCTACATTTTGGACAAGCGCGTTCCTAAGTCATGCTTCACCCCCTCCCATCGCCCCCTTTTCGCCATTCGAAATCCCAGGCCGCCATAACCTCTTCGCTCCAGCCGCGAAACCCCACCCTCCTTTGTCCGCCACGTCACCGCTGCCCAACCGGAGCCTCTTCCCCGACGACGTCGTCCAGCACAGCAGCTCGACGTCCCTCATCCACCTTCCCGGATGAGGATCCGTCGTCCATCTCGTCATCCCGCTGGTTCAGCCGCCCCGTCCTCCACCTCCAAGGAGCTGCTCCGACGATCGCCTCGTCTATCGCGGCTGCTCCATCCCCACAGCGCCGCCTTAACCTGCTCCACCGAAACCGCAGCATCCTCACCGACTCCTCGGACGAAGCCGAGGCCAACTCGGCGCCACCAAAGAGGTTGTACACTCATCGCATCGCACCTTCTCCTTAACTCGACCTCCCGGCGCCGACGGTGCTCCAACCCGCACCCCCATGGAGCGGCTACCTTGAAGCCGGTGCCGCGGACGACATCTCCACGGCGGCTCTCCCCCAGTGTGAGGCCCCTTTAGTGGCGGCGTCCATACCAGCTGGATCTGCTGCTGCTGCTCCGGCACTCGCTCGATCGCTCGCTCGCCCAGCTGCTGCTGCTGCTCTCCTCCTCGCTCGTGCTGCTGCTCTGCTCCGATTAAGCCACACTTCAGTCGACTGAATCAACTTTTGGGTCAGTCGATTTTCAGGGGTTGGGGGGCTCGCCGGAGTTAAGGAAGAACCACCCGCAGCGGGGACGGGGGCTCGCCGGAGAGGTACCCCAGTATCTATCTTAGGGTTCAGGGTGAGGGCGGGGGGCCTAGAGGGCTGGCCGGGGCGGCGGTGGCGAGTTGTTTCGGGGCGGCGAGGCGGCGCTGGGGCCGGCGGTTCGGCCGGTGGTGGCTGGCGGCTCAGGGGGTGCAGGTTGAAGATGAACTGCAGGCCCTCCCTAAGCTACATGTCAAGTGCCTCTCTGCTACCATTGCGTTTAGTTTCAACAGTAGCATTCAGATTCCAAAGTAAATTTCAGTTTCGACAGTTAAGTTCAGAGTCAACAGTTTTTACCTCATATGTTGTAGTCAGGTGGTTTTTGGTGATGTTAATTTTACATCCATTTTACATCATCTATTGGAGATGCTATTAGAATCCCACTTGAGATTGACGATGTCTGTCTTGTGCTGCTTCAGCCTTGACGTCTTACGGCTCACCGGAGCTGCTCCAACGACAGAACGATCCATCACAACAGAGCAGTGCCCTGGACGACGTCTACAGATTCCATAGATCTTCCTCCACACCTCTGATAGCCACCTCTGCCTCAACTGCTTCAGCGACCAACCCAATGATGCTGAGGTCGACACGGCTACGGCAAAGAGGTTGTACACTTGTTGCATCACTTATTACTATACATTCACGTCGATCCATTAGGGCTATTTTGGTTCAACGGAAAAACATCGATCCACTGGTTGTTACCATCACTCTAAATTTCTGCATGCTCTCCTTACATAATCTCACCATATTTTTTTCGTATGCATGTCAGATATTGTACACAGTCATGCTGAACATGTAGAGAAAAAGAGAAGAGTTTTGCGCAGCAATACAATGTCATGCAGACATCGCTCCATGGTGGGTTCAATGGCAAACCCTCCCCACCCCTCTCCAGATTGTAATCCAGAGGAAGATATATGTTCTGAGGCGGATTCGGACGCCGCTGACCACTCCTATTTACCCCCCAAGGTGTTTGCTCTACCTTGGCATGATGATGTTAGTCATATCATGCATATGTTGCCTTGCAGTGCCTACTTTTAACATCATATATGTCATCTGCTTAGTTTAGACATGTTCTATAATGCCACCTGTTTAGTTTCTATATCATATATGGGAATTATGCAGTCTCATGTCTTTTAGCCAGCCATAATATATGTGAAATGTGCAATGCCATCCTGTTTAACCAGGCATCATATATTTGAATGATATCTTGCCCATCCTTTTCTTCATTACATTTCCATTTGTCGACAATGTTTGTACATTAAACTACTCTTCCTGTGAATCAGCCATTTGGGTGGGAGATGGAAAAATCTGGAGTGAAAACAAGGCCTTCAGAGCAGACAGTGCTACCTGTCGAAGCAGGTCTCTTGTTGGGTCCCGATAGCTTCTCAGAGATGGATTTAGAGACAGATGACCAGTCCTATTCCCCCACTGAGGTGTATGCTCTAACTTGGCACGGTTATACTGCTCATATCATGCATACGGTGTCTTGCATTGCATAGTTTAGACATCATATACACAATATTCAACACCATGTTCTTAGTTTAGACATCATATTGAATGCCCTCTGTTTAGCATATAAATCACATATGTGAATTAAATGATGCAATCCTGATTATTTAGATAACATGTAGGTGAATTATGTCATGCGATCCTGTTTAGTTATTCATCATATCTTTGAATTATGTTATGCTATGCTATCCAGTTTAGATAGACATCATATATGTGAAATTATGTCATGCTATCCATTTTAGTTAAACAATATACATGTCAACTATTTCATGCCCTCTTTTTTGCACACTATCTATTGCATCTGTCTCTCATACAATGTCTGTACATTCAACTATGTTTCCTGTTTATCAGCCATTTGAATTGGAGCAGGTGATGCCAGTATCTAGCGGACTAAAAACACGGTCTTCAAATAAAACAGTGCTACCTCTTGGTGGAGATAGCACCCTGGTTGTACATGCACAAGAACCAGCCCTACCACACATAACCCAAACTCTCGCATATTGTACCCCTACTACGATGGACAGAGAACCAGCTTCACCCAATCTAACCCCAACCCCAGCCGATAGTAACCCAGTTCCTGTTGACACAGCACCATCTCCACCACAGAGCTCCCAAACAAGAGCAGTTAGTAAGGCAGCTCCAGTGCCCATAGGGCCAGTACTATCACGGCAAACCCCAACTCCACCAGTTAGTACACCTATTCCTGTGGAGGAAGCACAACCAGCTAGTCATAGTTTAGCATCTATCGCATTTGATGTTGTTAAATCGTATGTGCGTATCTTCCCATCTTGGAAATATTATACTGAAGATGAAGGAAAATGCCAGTTGCAGGTGTTTGTCCAGGAGTTATGTGTAAGTAATGTTATTCATGACAATTACTTTGCTTCGTCCCATACATCCTACCTCCATGATGGTTATAATACAGCAAATTTTCCCATTTTTCTCTATAGAGAAGGACCGATTTGGAAACTCAGGATGAGGTAACCTGTGCTAACACCTCTGCTATCTTCAAGAATGCTTGGTGGCAGTATCGGAATTACCTGAAGAAAACGTACTTCACCGGCAAAGAAACTCATCAAATTCCCTTACGTTCTCCTGAGACACATTTACTGGACGATGACTGGGAACGCCTTGTTCTGTACTGGTCCCGAACCAACAATGTGGTAAGGTCTATGAGCTCATTTTTTATTTTTAAGTATTATATTCTTGCGTCTTACTGTACTCTGTTCATGTAGAACAAGTGCCTAAACCTGAAGAACAACTGTTCTAATTTAAGATTCCATTGCTACCATAGGACATAGATATATGTTTGTTTGATGCTTTTATTATGTACTAGTACTTGGCAATAGAAGACTTGGTAGTTTAATCCTGTCCACCTTACTAATGAACTGGTTCACCGAAATGAGTTTCATATACTAGTGCATGCTAAACTTGTTATGTGTCTGCTTGTTTCTTCTTTTAGAATGCTGACAGAATATTGGGGAAGAGTGCCTTATTAAGCAACGGTAAAGGAAGTAATGCAGATAAGGTTCAGGATAGTGACACATCCTGTCTTGGTTTAGTGTTGGAGTTATTGGCCACTACCGCTTGCACAAGCTATTCAAACTCACTGTCTGAATCAGTTCGGTTTCTGGAGTCTCAACTACAAGCTGAAAGACATCGATCAGATGTGCTGCAACAAGAAGCGGAAGGATTGCGGATGTCCCTGGAGCATTCAGATGCATACTTTCTGGTGTAATAGCAAGCGTTGGAGGATTTTAGCGCCAAACAGGACAAAGCTAATCAGCTTGCTAAGCTTATTGCCAGCATGGTGGATACCCAGGATAACGTTTCTTGAGCTCTTCTGAAGTTGTTTCAGTTATGCTCTTGTTTTGCTGCCGCGTTTATTTGCACTGGTGGCCAATTTTGATGGCCAATGTATATGATATGCTGCTTTATTCCCTATATTTGCACTGGTGGCGGACTTTGATGCCCAGTGGATGTAATACATGTAATAGCCGTGATAGCCTAGCGTTAGTTGCTTGCTTATTTATTTCCTTGTTGTCTTGTTTATTTGTTTGCTTGTAGTCATTGCAGTTCTTTTTCCGCGGTTAACTAGTGGCTGCAATAACCTATTTTTGAAAACTAGGCCACAATGACCATGGGCTAATATTTACTGTAGTGACACCGGGCCTCCTACGGGCCGTAGAAATAGTGGGCCTTCTACAGGCCATAGAAACAGTAGGCCTTCTACGGGCCGTAGAAACAATGGGCCTTCTACGGTTTGTATCATCAATGGGCCTTATACGGGCCGTATGATTGATGGCCAAACATGGGCCAATAACAGGCCGCGTTATGGCCGTAAACGGGCTAGAGTTGGAATCGTCCATTCATGGGTTGACCGTAACGGGCCATCGTTAATAGGCCGTATTCGATGACGCTATGAAAACGGCCCAACGTATTAACGGACCACAAACGGGCCGACTGTAACGACGGTCTGAATTTGGCCCACAAGCAGAAAATGGCAGTAACCGGCCATAAGTAAATGAATGCTGGAAATGAGCCCAAGAATAAATGGGCTCTAAGAAGGCCGAAAGATAATATGGGCTGGAAATGGCCCAACGGAATAACGGGTCGTTAATGGGTATAAAGTGATACACTGTTGATTACGGGCCAGTTTCACCACGGGCCGTTAATGGGTGTAAAGTGATACACTGTTCATTACGAGCCAGTTTCACCACAGGCCGTTAATAGGCCAAGAGTTACATAGGGCCTCATATGGGCCGAAAGACGTCATGGGCCATACATGGGCCAGAAGTGAAAACGGGCTCGAATCATATTGGATGGCCCAGATGACGCTACTGGGCCTAATTCGGATAGGGCGTAACGGGCCTTGGGTTAGCGGGCTGTAAATGGGCTATATGCGAACAAGCCGTTAAGAGGCTTTCCATGGGCCGGCCCGCCACCTTTTGACCAAGTCAAACGGGCCGGCCTTTTCATAGGAATGGGCCTCTGTTGGCCCGTGCCATGTGTCGACGTATCATAGGCACCTTCCGTCCAATGAGTGGTTGACATCTGTCCCAACGATGAGCTGTCACGTGTTTCCTCCAGCCAATGATGGTTTTACACGTGGAAAACTACCTGATAGGTTAACGGTGTTCCGTTATGATGGATGCCACGTGTCGGTCACCCTTGACGAAAGCACTTCTGTGACGCGCGATTTATCGTCATGGAAGTGGACACTTCCGTGATGATAATTTTGGTAATGTCATGGAACACTTCTACGACAGCACAGGTATGACTATCTTGATTTTGTCATAAATTTGTCATGGATGTACATGCATGACAAAAAAAGCGACCTACTGTGACAAACACGTACCATCACGGAAGTGTATTTTTTGTAGTGTACGTCCCTTGAAAATTAGCCCTAAAAGCATCCTCAAGATCTTCCCAACTTCCAATTGAGTTTTCGGGAGGCTCTTCAGCCAGTGCCGCACTGGTCCTTTCAACTTGAGGGCAAGTATTTGATGGCATGGAGATCATCTCTGCGAGCCATGTGGATATGAAGGATAAAGTCCTCAATCCAGACCCTAGGGTCTGCCGTTCCGTCGTATGCCTCTATGTTCACGGGTTTGAATCCTTCTGGAAATTCATGATCTAGAACCTCATCGGTGAAGCATAGGGGGTGTGTGGCACCCCTGTATTTGGATGTGTCATGGCATTCTGACGGTTGTAGTGCTCGGTTTTGATTCTGTGCAGGAGCGCGCTTCCTAGATCCGTAGATGGACCTGGTCATGCCGGCTTTTTGGTGCAAGTCCTCACGTAAATTGTGTGCTGACTTATGTGCGATGTCGTTAGCCGCCCTATCGCGGCCACGGGATGGTCGATCCGGCTGATCGGTTGTTTTATTTTTTGGCTGTATAGGCTCTAAAGCCTCGTCATCGAATTCAAGCAGCAGCTTGCACTTTGGATAGCTCTTTGTGAGGCGGCTGCCACCGTACTTTTCTTCAGTGTCGAGTACTTTGTTCCATCTACTATTGAGTGTATTTTGCGTGGCCTTAAGCCTTTGCTTCTGCTTCTTCAGACTCCTCGCGGTGGCAATAAGCCTTTTGTGGAGGTCCTCTTGCTCCCAGTGCCTTTCTGGGATGATGTGTGCATCGTTGTCCGGATTGTTCTCCTCTCCAGAGACAGGTTGATGAGCTTTACCCTCGGCGTCGCCGTGATGGGACAGCGGCTCCGTACTATGTTCGTCGTCCGCTGGTTAATCCTGCTCTGTCGCTGGGTCCATGTGGTCTCCATTTTCTTTGGAGTCGACCGGGGTATTATTCTTTCTTGCGCTATTATCGCAGTTTTTGCCGAGGCGAGATTTGGAGCGGCGCCTACGTCGTCGCTTTGGTTGCTTCTCGAGGGGATTATCCTTTGCTGCATCCTTTCGTTCCTCGTCATTGTTTTCTTTGGGTGTATCCACCATCTATATATCGTGTGATGAAGTGGCTGTACAGCGCCCTGTGGGCGGTGGTTCCTGTTCCTCTCCTGCATCGTTGTCCATACCGTCGATGTCTTCGGAGTCAAAATCAAGCATGTCGGTTAAGTCGTCGACAATGGCTATTAAGTGGGTGGTGGGTGGGGGACGAATTTCTTCGTCGTCCGCTTCCCACTCCAGCCGGACATAGTTCGGCCAAGGGCCTTCTAACAAGGATAGAGACCTTAATGAATTCAGCGCGTCGCCCAGGGGCGAGTGCTGAAAGATATCCGCGGAGGAAAACTCCATAATCGGCGCCCAATCAGATTCGATAGGCACGGATGCAGGCGGTTTGGAGCCCGTGGCTGGGGATGAATCCAAGGATCCGGCAACACAGGTCTCGTAGGAGGTGAAGTCAGTATTCGGCTCCATCGCTGCTGAGTGTGCGGCCTCCGTGGCGGGGTCCATCCACCCGTCCTCGGACGGCGCGATCTGCTCTGGATCAAGGGCCGATGTGATCTCCCGAACACTGTCCAGCGGCAGAGCTAAGTCATGCTCGTCGTGGCTGTGCAGCGCACCTGACACGGGCTCGAGTCCGTCGAAGATCAAGTCTCCGCGGATGTTGGCAGTATAGTTTAAGTTTCCAAACCTGACCTGACGGCCAGGGGCGTAGCTCTAGATCTGCTCCAGATGGCCAAGCGAGTTGGCCCGCAGTGCGAAGCCACCGAATACGAAGATCTGTCCCGGGAGAAAGACCTCACCCTGGATCGCATCATTACTGATGATCGAAGGAGCCATCAAGCCTTATGGTGACGGCATAGTGGAACTCTCAATGAAAGCACCAATGTCGGTGTCAAAACCGGAGGATCTCGGGTAGGGGGTCCCGAACTGTGAGTTTAAGGCGGATGGTAATAGGAGGTGGGGGACACGGTGTTTACCCAGGTTTGGGCCCTCTCGATGGAGGTAATACCCTACTTCCTTCTTGATTGATCTTGATGATATGAGTATTACAAGAGTTGATCTACTACGAGATCGTGGAGGCTAAACCCTAGAAGCTAGCCTATGATTATGATTGTTCTTGTCCTACGGACTAAACCCCCCGGCTTATATAGACACCGGAGGGGGCTAGGGTTACACAGAGTCGGTTAGAAGGGAGGAGATCTACATATCCGAATTGCCAAGCTTGCCTTCCATGCAAAGGAGAGTCCCACCCAGACACGGGACAAAGTCTTCAATCTTGTATCTGCATAGTCCAATAGTCCGGCCAAAGTATATAGTCCGGCAGTCCGAGGACCCCCTAATCCAAGACTCCCTCAAAGGGGAAGGGCGCCCGAGCGATCAACACCACGTGGGACGTTGACAGCAGTCTGGAACGATGCCCCCGCACTAAGCCCTAGGCTGCATCGTAAGTGACATGGCTCGCTCATGCGCGCATCCGGCCCTTTCTCTTCATTATCTTGACACAGTTAATTGTACTATTGAAGTCCGGCCCGCGACCTTATCCAGTGATCCTCATCTGGAGGTTCTTTGGCTCCATCAGAGATGGCGAGCATGTCACCACCGCCTACTTATTCCCCCGGGGCCAGGGACGACACCGAAGTGTTATCCCGGGGGACCGCTCCGAACCGGGGAGGAGCCCAGGACACCGTCCAGGAGGCGCCACAAGGCGAGACCTCCACCGCCGGACACATGGAGGAGCCGATCCCCATGGAGACTGGCGAAGAGGGCCGCATCCAGTTCGGCCCTCAGCCGAATACGATTCTGGAGGCCCATATGGCTCCGGAGTCGGGCGAGCAGCCCCCTTTGAAGGAGGGGGGTGCGCCGCTTCCACTGATGGCCCCTGTCCATCCAGGGGCGCCGGATAACCTGATGGAGGCGCTTCAAGGCGCCTCCATCGTGGACGAGCACCATGTCCTTATGGGTGTGGTGATCGAGAAGATTCAGTCTGCCAAGAGTGGACTGAATGAAGCCTGCAGCAGCCTGCTGACAGGTTTCGAGGTAAGAAATAGAAAAAACCCGTGTAGACAGTAGCCCCTGAGACACTGTCCGGTGTTCGGCAAGAAGAACTGGACAGAGGATCAATCTTTTGTTATAGGAGACTAACATAATATGTATGAATAAGCAGGCATCGTTGTTGGCTGCAACCTCGCATGCTGCCGAAGTCTCTA
This sequence comes from Triticum dicoccoides, assembly GCF_002162155.2. NCBI lineage: Eukaryota > Viridiplantae > Streptophyta > Magnoliopsida > Poales > Poaceae > Triticum > Triticum dicoccoides. Next base: position 192,716,367 of record NC_041392.1, read on the forward strand.
AACTGAGGTAGAGGCTGGAGCGGACCGAGAACGAGCTCGGCGAGGTTAAGGTTTGGCTCCAGGAGAAGCAAGGTGAGTGACGACTTGTTGTGTGTTCGGAAAGGAGAGGCACTGCATATTGACCACAGTGTCGTGATATGTGCAGGAGCCGTGACCGAGGTCGAGGCCCTGAGGAAGGCCCTGGGAAAGGCCGAGGAGAAGGCTGTCCAGCAGCAAGCCGCCCGTAAGAAGCTCAAAGCCCGGGTCAAACAAGTCCAGCAGGAGCTCTAGGATGCGGTTAAGAAATGCGAAGCCTTGGAGCATGATGCATCGGTTCAAGGGACCGAACTCGCCAAGGCTCGTCAGAGCACGGAGACAGCACGGAACGAGGCCCAAGCCGCCCTCCAGGATATCCAGGAGGCCAAGAAGATCACGGCAGGTAAGGCATTTAAGATGCAAAGCAAGTATGCAGAGAAGCAGTGTCTTTTACTAACCCGGGTTCGAAGTTCCCTAGGGGCTTTTGCGGATTTATCACGCAGTGTATCAGACGCCGCGGAGTTCTATCGAGTCGAAGGAGGGGGTTCTACGGAGAAGCTATTCTGGTCGCAGTATGCGGTGCCAGAGTATCCCGTGCCTTTCACCGATCAGCTGAAACAGCTGGTGGAGCTGCATAGGGTGGCCGAACTAGCCATTAAGGATTTGATAATCCGGCTATGGCCAGCCGAAGCTATCCTAGGGAGCTACTTCGGACTCGTGAGGCGGATGATGGACGCATGTCCTCGGCTAGACGTCGTCTAGCGCTTGGCCTGCATTGAAGGTGCCTGCATGGACTTCGCCCGTTGCAATATGTGGTGGGCGAAGATGGACGTCGTCGAGGTGACCAGAGGGCCACCGGAGGGCAAGGAGCACCACACACCCGAACGGTATTTTGCGGATGTCTTGGAGGGGTCTCGCCTTGCGGCAGCACAATGTTCGTAGGACGTTGTATTTGAATAAATGTATTGGTGTTGCCTTTGCCTTGTATTATAAAAAACAAAGCTTGTTTTGTGATGTAATTTTGTTATGCTTTAATTGTTTCCTCCTGTGCGGCCGTGTTGTATGTAATCTGAGGGTTGGCCAGTCGTCGGCTTCTGCCCTCACGTAGGTAGTACGGAGGTGTTTGGGATGGAATCTAAACAATCTTGATCCAATTATATGGTCCTTGAAGGAGTTGTTTAGCGCAACGAACAAGGCAATCGGACTATACGGCTTAAATGCCCTCACTTAGCCATAGGAGTTTTATAATAAAGCATGGGCGCAACCCCTGGTTCAAGGCAGGGTGATGTCCGCATGTGATCGGCAAGTGCCGATCTTTCGCATAATGCGGGAACAATCTCCAACGATTTGTAACCCTCAAACAGCTGACCGGCTCTCGCCGTACAATGACAGTCAGTTTTCGGCTTTCTCTACTGAGGTGCTCATCTGGTCAAGGCCAGGGCACAATCACAGTAGTTCTCCCTTTACTCTCCTAGCCAATTTAGCGGAACGTAGGGTAGCAAGCATAGGAGCCGGGCAACCCAACTATTCACCAAAGACATGATTTGGAGCCAATGCATATAATGATAAATTCAGGGCACGGAACATATCTTTAAGGATTATTCGGGCTTTGTTGCCGTATCGTGGGGCGATGGGGAGCCCTAGCAAATATGAAACGTACCAGATTGTACGGTTGCTAGGAAATAAGTAATATAAAGGATAACAGAGGGAGAACAGAGATAGGATCTAGAGCCCTTGAACTTGGATCATGAACTGTTTCCATTATAGTTGGGTTAATGCGTCCAAGCACATTGGTACAAAATAATGCAATAAGCAACCGGCTATTTGACATGCCATACCCAAAGGCGGGCTGCGCGTGGGTCCTGAAAATGGTTAGCCTCTAGGGCTTCCCATGTACGCCTATGCTCCGTGTCAATCCAGTGTGTTTGTCCTTTGATGGGATCGTTAATCAGGCCGTTGAAGGTGGCCCCCATAGGAGAAACCTGAAATAAGGAAAAGAGATAGTAAAGTTATATGTGTGTCCGGGATCGGTCTAGCCGAACCGTGGATCCTGGGATAGCTTGTGCCTCCGTCGATGCCCATGGAATTTTGAGTGTGTAGTATGGACGCGTGGTATGAATGCCACTACCTCATCGGGATTGGGATGGAGGCCGAAGTGCTAATCGAGCTCTTGACGAGCCGCGCTGTCCTGTTGCAGTGTAGCCCAGACCCTCTTAATGATGTCCAGGGGCTCGGCAACCAGACTATGATGCTGCTTGAGAAGGCCACTTTGTACCTCTGCTGCTAGGGCGGCGGTGTGCTCCTCTGTCCGGAGGGAGCGTTCTGTGTTTCCGTTGACTGTTATGACGTCGCACGGACCAGGCATCTTCATCTTGAGATAAGCATAGTGTGGCACCGCATTGAACCTAGCAAACGCGGTTCGTCCGAGCAGTGCGTGGTAGCCGCTGCGGAAGGTGACGATATCGAAGATTAACTCCTCACTTCGAAGTTGTCCGGAGAACCGAATACCACCTTCAGCGTGATTGAGCCCATGTAGCAGGCTACAATGCCTGGTATGACTCCTTTAAAGGTAGTCTTTGTGGGTTTGATTCGTGAGGGATTAATGCCCATCTTCCGCATTGTATCCTGATAGAGCAGGTTGAGGCTGCTACCACCGTCCATTAGGACTCGTGTTAGGTGAAATCTGTCGATGATTGGGTCGAGGACCAGTGCGGCTGAACCGCCATGCCGGATACTAGTTGGGTGATCTCGACGATCGAAGGTGATCGGGAATGATGACCACGGATTGAATTTTGGGGCGACTGGCTCTACCGCGTAGACATCCCTAAGTGCTCGCTTGCGCTCCCTTTTGGGGATGTGTGTAGTGTATATCATGTTCACCGTTTTGACTTGAGAGGGAAATTTCTTCTGCCATCCAGTGTTTGGCTGCCGGGGCTCTTCGTCCTCGTACTCACTTTGTGATCACTTTTCTTCCCTTTCAACATTTAACTTGCCAGCCTGTTTGAAAACCCAACAGTCTCTGTTGGTGTGATTGGCTTGCTTATTTGGGGTACCATGTATCTGGCACGGACGATCGAGTATGCGATCCAGGCTGGATGGTCCCTCATTGTTCCTTTTGTAGGGCTTCTTTCGTTGGCCGGACTTGGAGCCGCTGAATCCGGCGTTAACGGTGGTGTCATCGGTGTTGTCGCTGTTGCTTCGGCGTTTGTGTCTGTTGCGCCGGAGCTTGCCGGAGCTGTTCTTGGCCTTGGAGGGGCCTGCTTCATTGGCTGTGTTTTTGCTTCGAGCCAGCCAGCTGTCCTCATCCGCGCAAAAGCAGGTCATGAGTGCCGTAAGGGCTGCCATAGACTTCAGCTTTTCTTGGCCGAGGTGGCGTGCTAGCCATTCGTCACGGATGTTGTGTTTAAAGGCCACTAGGGCTTTGGCATCTGGACAGTCAACGATCTGGTTCTTTTTGGTTAAGAACCTAGTCCAGAATTTCCTGGCTGATTCTCCAGGTTGTTGAACTATGTGGCTTAAGTCATCGGCATCGGGTGGCCGGACATATGTACCTTGGAAGTTGTCAAGGAAGGCCTCTTCCAAGTCCTCCCAGCTGTCGATGGAATTCTCAGGCAGGCTATTCAGCCAATGTCTAGCTGGCCCGTTTAGTTTCAGTAGGAGGTATTTGATGGCATGGAGGTCGTCTCCACGGGCCATGTGGATGTGGAGAATAAAGTCCTCAATCCATACTGCGGGATCAATTGTTCCGTCGTATGATTCAATATTGACGGGCTTGAACCCCTCGGGGAATTCATGATCTAGCACCTCATCTATGAAGCAGAGAGGGTGTGCGGCGCCTCTATATTAGGGCACATCACGGCGCACCTCCGATGGAGTCCTTCTGCGGTTATCGGCCCGGGTGTGACTAGGTTTGTCACGCCCGAATAGGTAGTCGTCATCCCGAGTCGAGAAGCGTCCTCACGGTCTGTAGATTGATCTGGTGTGTTCTGCTCTACTATCCAGCTCCTACCGAAGGTCGTATGTATGGTCCCGAGCTGTTCTATCCCTGTTTTTGCGAGGTGGTGGGGCGGGTTGTTGTTGGCCCGTGTTGCCGCTTTATCCCGATCGCGGGTTGGTCGGTCCGCCACGCTATCCCGACCGCATGGCGGTCGGTCCGCATTGCGTGAGGGAGGTATGGGATCTGGTGCCTCCTCATTGAACTGAGGTAGCAGTCTGCGCTTTGGGTAACTCTTGGCTGGGTGCTTGAGGTCGTATTCTTCGGCTGCCAGGACATCAGTCCACCTATCAATGAGCAGGTCTTGATCAGCTTGGAGCTGCTGCTTCTTCTTCTTCAGGCTTCTTGCAGTGGCTATTAGCTGGCGCTTGAAGCGCTCCTGCTCGAGGGGTGCCTCAGGCATGATGAAGTCCTCATTGCCGAGGCTCTCATCATCCTCGGAGATTGGACGATAACTATCATCATCTGGATCATTGGGCATGGCCTGTTTATTAGGGTTATCTTGCCCGTTGTCTTGCTCCTCCTGTTCGGATGCAGCCCCGACAGGGTCTTCATTGTTTTCTATGTCGCCCGGGGTACTATTTTCTCCGGTGCCAGTGTCGTCATCCTTTGAACGACGAGTCTTGGAGCGGCGCTTAGGGCGCCGGCGCTTGGACTGTGTCTCCGAAGGTTTATTCGCGACTGGATCTCCTTTGTCATCGTCGCCAGCTTTTTTAGGTGTGTCGACCATGTACACATCGTACGAAGAGGTGGCCATCCAACGTCCAGTAAATGGCGGGTCTTGGCCCTGCTCCTGGTCGGCATCATCGTCCATACCGTCGATGTCTTCGGAGCCGTAATCAAGCACGTCGGTTAAGTCATCGACAGTGGCTATGAAGTGGGTGGCGGGTGGGAAGCAAAATTTCCCATCATCAGCCCCTGGCTCGAACCGAACATAGTTCGACTGTGAGTCCTTCTCCAAGGACAAGTTCTTTAAAGAGTTTAGCACATCACCCAAAGGCGAGTGCTGGAAGATGTCTGCGGCGCTAAATTCGAAAATCGATAACCGATCCAGCTCGGTGTCCGCAGGCGTACCCGGTCCGGGACTTATAGCCGGAGATGAATCCGGAGTTCCATTGACGCAAATATTGCGGGGTGCCGAGTTCGTGTGCGGATCCAATGCCGCGGACTCCGTGGCCTCGGATGGCATGATCTGGTCCGGTTCTAAGGCCGTTGCAGCAACAGGGACCATCTCCTGGATGTGATCCGATGACAGATTTAAGTCATGTTCATTGGGGCGAGGGGGAGCAATCGCTGCGGGCTAAAATCCATTGAAGATCAAGTCTCCACGGATATCCGCGACGTAGTTCAAGCTTCCAAATCTTACCTGGTGGCCAGGCATGTAGCTATCGATCTACTCCAGATGGCCAAGCGAGTTGCCCCGCAGTACGAAGCCGCCGAACACGAAAATCTGTCCGGGGAGGAAAGTTTTTCCTTGGACAGCGTCTCTATAGACGATTGAAGGGGCCATCGAACCTTTCATCGACGTCATAGTGGAACTCTCAATGAAAGCACCAATGTCGGTGTCAAAATCGGCGGATCTCGGGTAGGGGGTCCCGAACTGTGCGTCTAGGATCGATGGTTACAGGAGACAGGGGACACGATGTTTACCCAGGTTCGGGCCCTCTCTATGGAGGTAATACCCTACGTCCTACTTGATTGATCTTGATGAATATGAGTGTTACAAGAGTTGATCTACCACGAGATCATAATGGCTAAACCCTAGAAGTCTAACCTGTATGACTATGGTAATGAATATATCCTTTCCTGACTAACCCCTCCGGTTTATATAGACACCGGGGGGATCTAGGGTTTACATAGAGTTGGTTACATAAGAAGGAATCTTCATAGTCGGTCGCCAAGCTTGCCTTCCACGCCAAGGAGAGTCCAATCCGGACACAGGTACAGTCTTCAGCCTTCATGTCTTCACAGCCCATCAGTCCGGCCCATGGATAACAGGCCGGACACCCGAGGACCCTTTAGTCCAGGACCCCCTCAGCGCTTCAAGAACTCTAGCATTTTTTTTCTCTACATCTTATTTATACCATGCATATGACCATGTCTGTTGATTAATGGTATTTGGGTCAATGAACCCAATGCCATAATGTCCACCTTTTCTCATTTCGTACATCTTCATCCTGCATAATACCACAGAAAAGAATATAGTGATGATAATTACAGGTAATGATCAACTAGAGCACTACAGCTAGCTTGAGACTTAAATTACAGAAAGAAATCACTTACAGACAATAGCAACTGACGATAGATTTGTCGAGTGCATCTTGATTGAATAACTAAAATAGTTATGTATACTCAACAGACAGAGCTGTCCCATGGAAGTAATCCTCTTCCTTGACTTTCACCATGAGGGACTCTCAATTGTGGGTCTTGCAAATATCCATGTACCATTGATTCAATTCATACATTCTCGTTGAGAGCTTCTTGACCTCCTCGGGCTTGACCATAGGTTCACCGCGGACATATTTCCGCTTTACGTCCTCCTCTCTAATCGTATCCATGGGCTCGATCTCTAGGAGTTGTCCAACAGTGATACCGAGCTCTTCAGCCTGCCTTCTATGCTTGTCGGTTATTACCAGCTGACCGGCACCGGTACTCTCATGTGTTGGTACAATAAGCAGGGGGATCGATTGTGCCGCCTGTTCTCCCAGCTGGGGAACGGTTTTCCCGCATTTTTTGCCAGTTTCTTGGCTCGAGCTCGAGCTCGACTCCTTCTTTAGTCGTGCTCAATGTGCCTTCCTGATTTGGCGCTCATAGTCTGAGTCAACAGGCTTGGGAGCTGGTGCTTGAGCCATACGAATAAAGTGGTCAATCTTATCCTCAGGCACTTTCTCCCATGGCGGATTTGGCGGTTTTGGTCCAAAATGGGCGTCCACTTGGGCCTTCATTATGGCTACGTCTCACTCCACGGTCATGTCATAAGGCCTCAGCGGAAGAGGCGTGATGCTTGGACCATATTCAAATCTCTTGCCTCCGCCTATACCTCCTGTACTACCTCGACTTGTACCGCTACACACCATAGCTGTGGCGGCTCTCTTTCGCGATTGCTGAGGCAGTGGAGATGGTTGGCGTGGCTGAGTTGGAGCAGGAGGAGTGGCATGATGCTGTGTCGGACTTGAAGCAGGAGGAGTGGCCTGACGCTATGCCGGGCTTGAAGCAGGAGGAGTGGCTTGATGTTGTGCCGGACTTGGAGGAGGAGGAGTGGCCTAACGCGTTGGTGGACTTGGAGGAGCGGGAGTCTGCTGATGCGGTGGCGGACTTTGAGGAGGAGTCGGCTGACACGGTGTCGGTGGCCTTCGAAAGATGATGCAATCCTTTCTCCATAGGATGATACGATGTATGGCCTCTCCCAGTGTGTGCTCCTCGTCACCTCCAGGAATGTCAAGATCTAGCCCCGAATATTGGTCCACCACCTCATCAACCACGACACAAGCATAGCCGGCTGAAATCGGGTTGCAATGGAAGGTTGCTTCGGGGGAATTTGTATAAGCAACGACGTCCGCCACCTTCATGGATATGTTCTTCATTTTGAAGTGTAGCTCACAGTTAGTGTTCTCCATGATGTCATCCACAGGGTATCTATCCAGTAGTGCGTCGCCTCGGGGCGGAACCCATGCTGCTTCTCGGCATGGGTGGGACGGTGCTATCCAATGTTGGATCATGCGCTAGCTGCTGCCACTGCTGAGACCCCCTTTCCTAGCTAAGTGAGTCGATCTGCTGCTTCCGCTGGAATTTGAGTGCAAAGTCCGCGTGCACTGATTCTAGTCCTTGAAGGCGTTCTACTTCCTGCTTCCTTTGCTCCTCCTCCAGCTTCCTCTTCTTCTCGTCCTCCATCTTCCTTCTCGCACGGCTTCTGTAGTCGGCTTTCCAATCCGAAAAGCCCTCATACCACGGAATAACACCATTGCCTCGTGTTCTTCCCGGGTGTTCATGATTTCCCAGGGCGCGCGTAAGCTCGTCGTTCTCTCTGTTGGGTGTGAACACCCCCTTTCGAGCATCTTCTATTGCTTGAAGTAACCTATCTTCAGCTCCTTTAAGACATGCCTTCTTCAAAACCTCGCCTGTCTTCGGGTCCAACCCCCCCCCCCCCTCCCATGCGCATAGAACCAAGTTCTGCACCTGGGGGGGGCAGCTCAATGTAACTGGAGTGACCTGTGCAGCGTGCATCTCTAGCTCAAACTTATCTCACTTAGGCATTTCCACTGCGTAGCCACCTGGCCCCAGCCTATGGAACTGCTCCTTTTTTGCGGCATTGGCCTTGTTTTTTCTCGACCATTCCTTAGATAATTCTGATTCCTTGAATTTCACAAAAGCGGGCCAGTGTTCTCTTTGTTTCTCCAGTGTTCCCTTGAATTCTGGAGTCTTCTCTCCTCCTTTGACGTAGTTGGCCCATATAGTTTTCTTGTGGTTTCTGAATGCAATTGCCATCTTCCTAAGAGCAGCATCCTTGACTTTCTGCACATCTGCATCTGTGAAATAATCTGGTAGGGTGAACTGTTCCATGAGTTTTTCCCAAAGTAGAGATTTTTCTCTGTCGTCGACAAAAGTAAGATCTGGACGTTTATTTGCTGGCTCTTTCCATTCTTGAAGGGAGATCGGGAGTTGGTCCTTCACAAGAACTCCGCACTGACGAACGAACTTGTTCGCAATGTTCTAAGGCGCTACTGGTTCGCCATCAGTTTTGATGGCATTGATGTTGTACTTTACGCCATGCTTCAACTTTTTGCCCGGGCCTCACACTGTCCTGCTGCCTGTAGAAGATTTGCTCGATCCAGAGGGCTGAAAGAAGAAAGATCGATTCATTAATATATCTTGAAATCATTTAAAACATGTGATGATCACCAGATGCCTGCTTATATAAATATACCTCGCTGATCTCTGTTATTTCAAGATCAACATTTTCGGCGTCATCAGAATCATAGTTCATGACTTCATCAATTCGGTCGTCGCGATCGAATATCATATCATCACCCTCCCCGGTATTGTTTAGATATTGGGAGCCGTTATCTTCTTCATTCTGATCATCTGGCTTGCGAGGGGAGCGTATGATCTCGAACAGGGCCTCTTCTCCCTCTCTACCGGTATTGTCCGCCATAGCTTTTATTTAACTAATCCAGAAGAAATATAAAACAATTTAGTATTTAAATTACAATGCATGCATGCAATCAATAAGGAAAAAATGAATCATAGTACATAATATGCATCATCTTGAATAATGTATAATCTCGAATACATCGTCTCGAATAATATATAATCTCGAATACATCGTCTCGAATATTATATATCGAATACATCACTAGCTAGCTAGCTAATAAAGATCGAATACTATAGAATAATCTAGGCCACCGCGGTTCCTGAGGCGCGGGCGGTGGACACCCAAAGAGAAGGAACCATCACAGGATCATAGCTCGGGTCATCTCCACAAAGAACCTGCCAGGTATTGGAGAACCTGACGTCCATAGCAGCCATGTAGCGACGGACGTGCTCGTCCTCCTCCCTGACACGGCGATGCACCACCTCCGGTGTGGCCGGCTCCCTCCGCACCGAAAGTGGCCCACACGAACGCCACCAAAGGAGCTCAGGGTCGACGACGGGACCTGGGGCCGGGTTCCTCACCAAGCGGCGAGCCCCTGAAGGTAGCACCTCTCAGTGCCAGCCCGACGGAGCCCAGTCCCGGACATGGGTCCTCTGAAGCAGGACGTCGTAGCGAACGAGTCGACGGCGAGGATGCGGGCCGGGCATCGTCGAGAGCAAATACTATATGCCGCAAAAGTAACATTTTTTAAATGATTGGATTGTGATTTCTTATATGCAAATTCTAAATTTCTATAACTAAAATTATAAGAAACTAAAAAAACATCGATCATCGTCTAACAATTTGAAATTAATCTAATTCATCTAGCTAAAACTAACATTTCTAAAAATTTCTAACATTTCTATATAACTGATAACATTTCTAACATTTCTATATAACTAACATTTCTATAACATTAATATATCTAGAACTAAAAGTATCTAATTAATTAATTCATCTATAGCTAAAACAGAAAAATTGTGTAGTGTGTGTGTGTGGTGTATGTGCGCGTATGTGCACCTACGGCGCCGGCGGTGCGGCGGCTTCGATTGGAGGGAGGAGAGGGGGGAGAGGGTCTCACAGCGCGGGCGAGGTCGAGGCGATGGCGACGGCGAGGTCCAGGCGACGGCGAGGCGAGGTCCAAGGCGACGGCGATGGCGAGGAGACGGCGACGGGTCGGTGCGGCGATGGGGGCGGCGACAGGGACGGGCCAGCGACGGGGCGGCGCGGAGTCGACAGTGACGATGCGATGGGGACGGGGGCGGCGTGGAGTCGACGGGGAGGCGTGACGGGGGCGGCGATGTCGACGGCAACGGGGTCGAAGAAGCAGAGGAGAAGAAACTGAAATTTTGGTAAGTGTTGTGTATATAGGGATGACCTTTAGTACTGGTTGGAGCCACCAACCGGTACTAAAGGTCAAATTTGGCCAGGCCAAGCGGCGGGAACGGCACACCTTTAGTACCGGGTGGTGGATCCAACCGGTACTAAAGACACCCCCCCCCTTTAGTACCGGTTGGAGCCACGACCCAGTACTAAAGGTCGTGCGCTGCCAGGTGAGGGGCTCAGAAGTTTAGTCCCACCTTGCTAGCCGAGGGGCGCCCGCACCTGCTTATAAGCACCGCAGCCGTTGCTGTCTCGAGCTCCTCCCTAAAGCAGGCCTTCTAGGCCTACCTCTGCTGTGATGCCCTATTGGGCCTATTGGGCTAGCGGGCCTGCATCCCGGCCCAACTAGAGGTTGGGTTCCTAGTCGTATGCAGGACGCTGTGGCCCAGTAGGCAGGCTCTTTATTTGGTTTTTTCTTCTTTTTTTCTTTTCTGCTTTATTTATTTTCTTTTAATTATTTTTGAGTTGTTTTTTTGCTGTATTTAGAGTTTCTTTGTGAATATTAGTTTGTTTTATGATTATATTCAATTTGGTAATACTTAGGTTATTTAAAAATGAAATGCCTTTGTAACAGATGAGTTTTCGTCCGAAACCATGATACTTTGAAAGAGATTGTCCATTTTGTACACGAAGTGCATCCAGTTTTTGCCGTAACCCTCTCTACTTTTTTGCACATGCTATGTGGGTGCCATGCCAACTTTCAACCTTTTCAGAGTTCATTTGACGTGTTTTTCAATTTGAGGGTCATTTAGCTGAAAAAATCAGTAAATGCATGAAAGAATTTGTTTGCACATAAAATTTCTTCGCGTTTTAAATGCCAAAACACATAAGTACCCTAACTATTACAAAGATTCCCTCCAGTTTGTTCGAAGCGGGACTTTCCAGATATATAAGTCTGTAAACTCACTATAGAAGAAAGTGATGACAGTGGAGCCGATCACATCCCAGAGTGGGGTCTTTGGGTGTGAAACTTTTTCCTCGCGTGTGTCCCTTTGCGCCGTAACCATGGACAATCTTCATCATTTAACTGGATGCTCGGGTCAATATTCACTGTGAATGGAGCAATTTCATCAAACTTTTCATAATCTTATGACATGTCTGTCTTGTCATCCACTCCCACGATGTTTCTTTTCCCTGAAAGAACTATGTGGCGCTTTGGCTCATCGTATGATGCATTCGCTTCCTTATCTTTTCTTTTTCTCGGCTTGGTAGACATGTCCTTCACATAGAAAACCTGCGCCACATCATTGGCTAGGACGAATGGTTCATCTGCATACACAAGATTGTTGAGATCCACTATTGTCATTCCGTACTGCAGGTCTTCCGTTACCCCGCCTCGTGTCATATTGACCCATTTGCACCGAAAAAAGGGACCTTCAAACCACATTCATATTCAAGTTCCCATATGTCCTCTATGTAACCATAATATGTTTCCTTTCCCGTCTTGGTTGCTGCATCAAAGCGTACACCACTATTTTGGTTGGTGCTCTTCTTATCTTGGGCGATCGTGTAAAATGTATTCCCATTTATCTCGTACCCTTTGAAAGTCATTATATTCAAAGATGGTAACTGGGACAGCAAGTACATGTCATCTTCAATAGCGGCGTCATGCATGGCACATGTCTGCACCAACCGGCAAAAGTCCTCGTTTGTTCATGTGTAATCCAGTCGTCAGACTGCTCCGGGTGTTTGGAGCATAGAAAATTCTTGTGTTCCTCCATATATGGAGCCACCAAGGTGGAATTCTGTAGAACTGTGTAGTGTGCTTGAGTGAGAGAATGCCCGTCCATACATATTATTTGATCCCCTCCTAGCGTGCCTTTTCCATCCAGTCTGCCCTTATGTCGCGATTCAGGAACACCAATCGGCTTAAGGTCAGGAATAAAATCAATACAAAACTCAAGACCTCCTCATTTTCATGGCCCTTCGAGATGCTTCCTTCTGGCCTAGCACGGTTATGAACATATTTCTTTAAGACTCCCATGAATCTCTCAAAGGGGAACATATTGTGTAGAAATACAGGACCCAAAATGCTAATCTCTTCGCATAGGTGAACTAGGACGTGCGTCATGATGTTGAAGAAGGATGGTGGGAACACCAACTAGAAACTGACAAGACATTGCACCAAATCATTCTCTAACCTTGGTATGATTTCTGGATCGATTACCTTCTGAGAGATTGCATTAAGGAATGCACATAGCTTCATAATGGCTAATCGAACATTTTCCGGTAGAAGCCCCCTCAATGTAACCGGAAGCAGTTGTGTCATAATCACGTGGCAGTCATGAGACTTTAGGTTCTGAAACTTTTTCTCTGCCATATTTATTATTCCCTTTATATTCGACGAGAAGCCAAACGGTACCTTCATACTGAGCAGGCATTCAAATAATATTTCCTTCTCTTCTTTGGTAAGAGCGTAGCTGGCATGACCCTGATGTATGCCGTCTTTTCCGTGCATACGTTGCTGGTCCTCCCGTGCCTCCGGTGTATCTTATGTCTTCCCATACACGCCCAAGAAGCCAAGCAGGGTCACGCAAAGATTCTTCATCACATGCATCACGTTGATTGCGGAGCGGACCTCTAGATCTTTCCAATAGGACAGGTCCCAAAATATAGATTTCTTCTTCCACATGGGTGTGCTTCCGTCAGCGTCATTCGGAACAAGTTGTCTGCCAAGATCCTTTCCAAAGATTACCTTCAAATCATTGACCATATCATGTACATCAACACTAGTACGGTGGCGCGGCTTCGTCCGATGATCCGCCTCACCTTTGAAATGCTTGCCTTTCTTTCTTACGGGATGCCTGCTCAGAAGAAATCGATGATGTCCCAGGTACACATTCTTCCTACAATTATCCAAATATATACTGTCGGTATCATCCAAATAGTGCATGCATGCGCGGTATCCCTTGTTTGTCTGTCCTGAAAGGTTACTAAGAGCAGGACAATCATTGATGGTCACGGAAAGCAACGCCTTTAGGTCAAATTCTTCTTGTCTGTGCTCATCCCACGCACGTACACCTGTTCCATTCCACAGCTGTAAGAGTTCTTCAACTAATGGCCTTAGGTACACATCAATGTCGTTGCCGGGTTGCTTAGGTCCTTGGATGAGCATTGTCATCATAATGAACTTCCGCTTCGTGCACAACCAAGGAGGAAGGTTATACAAACATAGTCACAAGACAGGTGTTATGGTTGCTGCTCTGATCCCCAAAAGGATTAATGACATCTATGCTTAGACCAAACCATATGTTCCTTGCGTCACCTGCAAACTCCTTCTTGTACTTTCTCTTTATTTTTCTCCACTGCGACCCGTCAGCGGGTACTCTCAACTTTCCGTCTTTCCTATGGTCTTCTCTGTGCCATCGCATCGCCTTGGCATGCTCTTTGTTTAGGAACAAACGTTTCAACCATGGTATTATAGGAGCATACCTCATCACCTTGGCAGGAATCTTCTTCCTGGGGTGCTCACCCTCGACATCACCAGGGTCATCGCGGCTGATCTTATAATGCAATGCACCGCATACCGGGCACGCGTTCAAATCCGCGTACTTACCGCAGTAGAGGATGCAGTCATTAGGGCATGAATGTATCTTCTGCACCTCTAACCCTAGAGGGCAGACAGCCTTCTTTGCTTCGTATGTACTCTCGGGCAATTTGTTGTCCTTTGGAAGCATCATCTTTAACTTTACTAGCAACTTTCCAAATGCCTTGTCAGATACACTATTCTCTGCCTTCCATTGCAGTAATTCCAGTGTGGTGCCCAGCTTTTTATTGTCAGTTTCACAATTCAGGTACAACAATTTCTTGTGATCCTCTAACATGCGCTGCAACTTCTTCTTCTCCTTTGCACTTGCGTGGTTTCTCTCTGCATCGGCAATGGCCCGACCTAGATCATTAGTTGGCTCATCTGATGCCTCTTGTTCAGCTTCTTCCTGCATTGCCGGCTCAGCTTCTTCCCCATTATTGTATCATCGTATTCGGGGAACCCATGGCCAGGATAGCTATCGTCGTCCTCTTCTTCTTCATTTTCTTCCATCATAACCCCTCTTTCTCTGTGCTTGGTCCAAACAATATAGTGGGGCATGAAACCGGACTCAAAGAGGTGGACGTGAATGGTTCTTGAGTTAGAGTAATTGTGACCATTCTTACAGCCAGCACATGGACAAGGCATAAAACCATCCGCTCGCTTGTTTGCCTGAGATGCAATCAGAAAAGTATGCACGCCCTCAACGAACTAGGGAGAGCATCGGTCATCGTACATCTATTGCCGGCTCATCTTCATTACACAACACCGAATAGACCAAATTAATACAATTTCATACAATACTTATTCTCATAAAGCAACCATATTATACCTTATTGTTTTTTGAAGTACATAGTCAAAAAATAAAATGTGTATGCGAAATTGAAATATATGCGTACATACCCCAATATTTTTCTACAACTATATACCTATTCTCTACAATTACATACCCCAATAATACATAGGTATTATACCTAATTCTTTTTGCATATTTCGCTACATACCCCCATGTGAAATATATGGGTACATACTTTAATAATATGTGGTATTATACCCAATTATTTTTTTGAAGTACATAGTCATAATTAAGTGGTTATGATACCCAACTGTTTTATGTATATATGTCCACGTGAATGTGTGGGCGGCATACATTTTTTTGTATATACTCGCAAATACATGATCTGTCTTCTATTTGAAAAGGTATGAGAGAAAAAAACAATAAAAGGAAATGCTTCATGGTGTTTCATAGATGGAATGTCTTGCATGCAAATAGATTAGGAAAGGAAATAAAAGTTGTACTAACGGGTTGGACCCGATCAAGGTGCCCAGGCACCTAGGTGTCCCATATAATTTACCTATATATATATATATATATATATATATATATATATATATATATATATATCACACAAACATGATTTTTTATATAAAAAGATAAGAACAAGAGGCTCACCCCACAAGGTGGTGCCGGCGGCAGGACGGTGCGGACGATCGACGATGGTTAGGACGGAGACGGGAGGCACTAAGTAAACCACACCTACATATGCAAACTAAGAGTTATTTTGAGCTCAAATTGCATATAAATCAAATAAACTACCACATATAATTCCTCCCAAATTACTAAAACCCACAAATTAATGACTATATAAAGCATTGCAAAAGCTAATCTAGCAATGAGAGATGAAAGGACAAAGTTGCTTACCTTTGTGATCACTTGAATGGCTGGGGGGCCTTCAAATCTTGACAAAATTTAGGCAAAATGTGTGATGACTCGAGGAGAAGAGGGGAAGAACGGAGAGGAGAGGGGAAAGGAGAAAAACAGAGCGAGCTCGGGTGGACGAAGGGTTTATATAGGACGACCTTTAGTACCGGTTCGTGCCATGAACTGGTACTAAAGGTGCTGGAGGGGCCCAGTCTGACAACATCCTGCCACCACTCTCTTTAGCACTGGTTCGTGGCATGAACCGGTGCTAAAGGTTCACAACAAACCGGTACTAATGAGAGCGGCCCGCCTAGCCGTTGGAACCGGCACTAATGGTCACATTAGTGCCGGCTCAAATACAAACCGGGACTAATGAGCTGAACATTAGGCCCTTTTTCTACTAGTGTCATCATCACTGTCGCCACACCGTCGTGCTGACGGAACTCTCCCTCGGCCTCAACTGGATCAAGAGTTCGAGGGACATCATCGAGCTAAATGTGTGCTGAACGCGGAGGTGCCGTATGTTCGGTGCTTGGATCGGTTGGATCGCGAAGACGTTCGACTACATCAACCGCGTTATTAAACGCTGCTGCTTTCGATCTACGAGAGTACGTGGATGCACTCTCCCCGCCCGTTGCTATGCTTCTCCTAGATAGATCTATCGTGATCGTAGGAAATTTTTTGAAATACTACGTTCCCCAACATTTCCTTCTCCTCCTCCCTCTCCTTTCCCCTTTCCCCTTTCCCCTTCCGGTAAAAGGAAAGGGAGGGCCGAATTGGACAAGGAGCGCAAGTGGGACTCCTCCCACTTGGGGCGCCCCTAGGCCGGCCTCCTCCCCTCTCCTTTCTTTATATACGGGGGCGGGGGCGCATCTAACACACATCAATTGTTCCAAGCCGTGTGCGGCACCCTCCTCCACCGTTTACTCCTCCGGTCATATTGTCATGGTGCTTAGGCAAAGCCCTACGCGGATCACTTCACCATCACCGTCATCACGCCGTCGTGCTGACGAAACTCTCCCACGAAACTTTGCTGGATCAAGAGTTCGAGGGACGTCATCGAGCTGAATGTGTGCAGAACTCGGAGGTGTCGTACATTCGGTACTTGATCGGTTGAATCGAGAAGACGTTCGACTACATCAACTGCGTTAAACTAACGCTTCCGCTTTTGGTCTACAAGGGTACGTGGACACACTCTCCCCCTCTCCTTGCTATGCATCTCCTAGATAGATCTTGCCTGATCGTAGGAATTTTTTTGAAATTACATGCTACGATCCCCAACACCGTGGTCGGTCTTCCTCCTCCCCGGGGACGGCCTCCCGCCGTAGCGCTCAGCTCGACGCTGCCCGGCCGGGCGGTAGCCCGGCTCTGCCCATCCCTGAGTGGGCGGAGCTCCGGGCCGCTGCCCGGAATCTGGAGCCAGGTACCCCTGCCGTTCCCCCCTCTGCTGCTACTTGCTCGTTTTCTGCGCTCGAGTCGGTTCCTCTTGGGCACCTTGGGAAGGTTGCGACAGACTCCATGATCATCTTCAGGGGGAGGCTGCTCCCCCCTTAGTCCACGTCGAGGCCATCCGGCTCGCAAGATTCTAGACGGTAGATTGGCGGAAGCCCGCGCGGCTCTGCTCTCCCCTCCCGCTCCCCCAGCCTCTGCTATGATGGCCACTACAGCTCAGCCCCGTAGAGCCGGTGGCCGCCTTCCATTGGAGGCGGCCGAGCTTCATGGCCGCACCCATTCTCGCACTGCCTCTCTCCGCGCCCAAAGCATGTCTCGTGTTCTGGGGTCAAGCAGCCCCCCAATGGCTCCTTAATGCGTGCCCTTTTCTGGAACATCCGCGTTTTCAATCATGATGGCCGACGCCGACAACTCCTAGAGTACATGTGAGATGAACACATTGACATAGTCGCCATCCAGGAAACCATGTGCATTGAATTCTCCCTGCCGGAGCTTGATCGGCTGAGCTCCCACCTCTTTGATTGGCATTGGCTCCCTTCTAGTAGGATTGCCGACCATTCGGGTGGCATCCTATTAGGTGTGAAGGATGCCACCTTCGAGGTGGGTAGTATGGACCGGGGCCAGTTCTTTGTCAGCATGGAACTTTATGAACGGGCCCTTAATTTCAAGTGGGAGGTTATCATCGTCTATGTCCCGGCAGACCATAGTAGGTCTGCCTCCTTCCTCGAGGAGCTTCATCGGAAGGTTTCGGCTGCCACCCTTCCCGTGGTTGTCGGGGGCAATTTTAACCTCCTCCGATTCACGAAAGACAAGAGCAATGCACATGTCAACTTTGCTCGTATGCAAATGTTTAATGATAGCATTGCTGATCTTGGTCTTCGCAAGATAGATAGGATTGGTGCCAGGTTCACCTGGACCAATTGCCAGGCATCCCCAACCCAGTCCGTTCTGGACCGGGTCGTAGTCTCCCCGGAACCTCCGATGTCCCCTGGCTTCCCTCCGGGCCATCACCCGGATTGGCTCCGACCACGTCCCCCTCCTCCTATCCTTCGCCAACGAGCGCCCTCCGATTCCCCCTCACTTCCGGTTCGAGACATTTTGGTTGTCCCAAACCGGCTTTGTTGAGGCCGTCGGCGCCCGCTGGGTGGAGGCTCGTGCCCACCCCCACCCCGCCCTCCCTCGGCTATTGATTCATGGCAGTTTTGTGCCAAACGTGGCCGGCAGTTCATGAAGGGGTGGGGTGCCAACCTTGCTCGCGATCTCCACGAGTGCAAGAATGCCCCTTTGACCGCCATCCAGGCCCTTGACCTCCGGGCTGACGCGACCGGCCTCTCCCCTGACGAGTGGCTCTCCCGATACGACATGGAAGATCAACTCTCCATCATCTACACTGTTAAGGAGGCTTATTGGCGCCTGCGGGGCTCCCAGAAATGGGTGTTGAAGGACTACGCGAACACGACCTACTTTCAGGCCATTGCGGACGGTCGCCGTAGACGCAACACCATCGATCCCTCTTCTCTGGGATGGCGCGTCGCTCTTGCAGACCCCCGGTGACATTTGGGCTGGAACCCAGCAGGTTTCCGCTGTGGAGAATGCGGCCCTTACGGCCCCTTTCTCCGAGGGCGAGGTTTGGGCTGCCATTAGAGGCATGAACCCTACCTCGGCCCCGGGCCCCGACGGTCTTCCACTGAAATTCTTCCAAACCTTCTGGAATGTGATTAAACCTGAGGTCATGGCCATCTTCGACGAGTTCTATGCAGGGTCCATTGACCTCGGTCGTCTCAACTATGGGATCATTTCGCTCATCCCTAAAGTGCCTGGGCGTCTGACATCCGCCAATTCCGTCTGATCACGGGGATTAATGTGATCTTCTGGATCCTGGCGAAAGGGTACACCAATAGGGTGACCCTGCTGGCAGATCGCATTACCCACCCCAACCAGTCCGCCTTCATTCAAGGCTGTTTTATCCTGGATGGGGTGCTAGTCCTACACGAAGTCCTCCATGAAGTCCGCTCTAAGCACCTCAAGGCGGTCTTCCTTAAGATCGATTTCCATAAGGCTTACGACACAGTCAGCTGGCCCTTCCTTCGGGAAGTTTTGCTCCGGAAGGGCTTCGACGACCGTTGGATCACCCGCGTGATGCAGATGGTGTTGTGCGGTCGCACCGCCATGAACGTCAATGGAGAGGTTGGTCCTTACTTCCCCACCCTTTGTGGGGTTAGACAAGGCGACCCCTTCTCCCCATTCTTGTTCAACATGGTGGTGGACGCGCTTGCCGCTATCCTGGACAAGGCAAAGGCAGCGGGCCATATTCATGGGATCACTCGCCACCTGGACGGTGGCTCTGGGATCTCCCTCCTCCAGTACGCCGACAACACCATCATTATGGTGGAAGGCTAAGAGGCGGACATCTCTCATATGAAGTTCCTCCTTCTCTCCTTCCAACAAATGTCTAGCCTCAAGATCAACTTCGATAAGAGCGATGTGATGGTGATGGGCTATTCTCCGGATGAATGCCTGGGCATTGCCAACCATCTTAACTGCCGCTTGGGCTCCTTCCCCATGACCTACTTGGGGACGCCCATTAGTGACTCTCGGCTCATCGTCGCCGACTTGCGTCCGACCGTGGCCAAACTGCAGACACGCATTGAGCCTTGGCAGGGTAGGTGGTTGTCGAAGGTGGCCCAGACGGTTCTCATCAACTCCTCCCTATACATCCTCCTCTTGTTCCTCATGAGCTTCTATAGCCTGCATGAGACTCTGCATCATGAGATCGCCAGAGTCCAGTCTCGTTTCTACTGGGCGGGCGACAATAATAAGGAGAAATACCATATGGTTAGCTGGCCAAACATCTGCAAGCCAAGGGAGCAAGGTGGCCTCGGGATCATGTGCTCTAAGCGCATGAACATCGCCCTTTTATCCCGCTGGCTATGGAGCATCTCGCAAGGGCAAGGTGGCCTCTGGTTAGACATCATCCGGAATGAATGCCTGCGTGGGCAGCCCCTCGCCTTCTGTCAGAGATCTGGTGGCTCCCAGTTATGGCAGTCGGCCATCCAACTAGTCCCGTTTCTTCGCATTGGGACCTCCATTTCGGTTGGATCTGGGGTTGCGACTCTGTTTTGGTTCGACCGGTGGGCGGGAGACACCCCCTTCGTCGCGCGCTTCCCCGACCTCTTCTCCATCGTCGTTGATCCTTGGATCTCTGTTGAGAGGGCCCTTATTGACTTAGGGCGCCTCGCCTTCCGGAGGCCATTTGGGCCTCCAGATTATGCCGCCTGGCATGAGTTGCTCGCCCGCGTCGTCCTACACGAGCCTGAGGTGGACGCTGGCCCGGATCTGGTCCGGTGGCGCCTTGAGCCATCAGGCCAATTCTCCACCAAGTCCCTCTACCGGGCCATTACCCCCTCCTCTGTCCCCTCCCCTCTCGGCAGTTTGGTCCATCCGCCTACCTTTGAAGATTCGGATCTTCACGTGGCAATGGATTCGCGGGCAGACCCCGTCTGGGGTGGAGGTTCGCAAGCGTAATAGCCCTGGTAGTGGCCTACGCCCGCTCCGTGGTGTCCCCGAAGACTCGAATCACATATTCTTCTCTTGTGTGTCTGCTCAATTTATGTGGAGCTGCTTCAGAGAGGTGGTTGGTGGCAATTGGTGCCACACCAATTTCCCCGGCCTGTTCGACGAACTCCAGAACTCCCCCTGCCTTCTCGCCACATTAGGTGGCTGGAGATTGGGGCCCTCGCTTGGACGCTCTGGACGATCTGCAATACACTTGTGATCCAAGGCATTCCACTTTGACATGCTACTGATGCCCTCTTCAAACTCTCTGGTTACTTGCAGCTTTGGCGGCCGCTTAGCCGCCCCCAAGACCAAGACGCCATCTCTGCCTTCATCGCCGACCTCCGCTCGATGGTTGTTCGTCTGTCGCCGCCACCTCCTCCGCCACCCCCCGAGCCGGAATAGGGGTCGAGCGCTCTCTCCGGCCTCCCTCGGTCGTTCTTTTTCTTTTGTTTGGGCCTGTTGAGTTGTGCCCTCAGCAAAACCTTTTGTACTTATTGTCGTGAGACTTTGGAGTGTGTGTTGTGGACTAGTCCTTGTATGGTTGCTCTATGACGGGTTGCTTTATTTATAAAGTGGGGCGAAAGCCTTTTTCGGTAAAAGAAAGGCGACAAAAAATGGAATAGAAATACGCTTATATTCACAAAAATGTATAACTCACCTTATAGTTTCAATGGAGGATGTAATGCCTAGCCAGACAATGTTCTGCCTAGGTTGCTAACTAAGCTCAAACATCTATGTTAGCAAAAATTAGTGTTAAAATAACCATGTGTTCTAAATAAATCCACGTCTTCATATAGGGAATGTTCCTTTTTGCAGTAGATATCAGCCCAGGATGAAGTGAACTAATAACATGCATAAAGGCGAGGTATGTAACTCAATCAAAAGAACTGCTTCCACAACATTGGGAAACATTTCATCATATAAGACAGCTTCAGTACACTCTAAATAAACAAGGGTTACTTCATAATGTTACAAGGAACTGCAAAGCCTTGGTGCGCCAGTATGTACTACTACTCCTTTATTACACTAATAATATCAGAGAAGCGAAAAAAAACTGGCTGACAGCTACTCCCTCTGTCCCATAATATAAGAGCGTTTTTCACACTACATTAATGTAGAAAACGCTCTTATATTATGGGACGGAGGGAGTACAAAATAAGCGTGTTAGTCAAACTTGTTTTAGATGAGAATATGGGATCGCCCCACAAATGGATGCACATAAAACAGCTCAAGGTGATGTTAGAAGAACATAAAGTGCAAGAATACTAAACAAGCCAGAAAGCCTAATGTGGTACCAACTTCCGTAGCGGAATAAAGCTCAAAATTCTCGGAGCAATTTCATTGGCAAATAGCGAGTATAAAAAAGATGCAGAATAGTATGCAACCAATCTCGAAAACAAAAATTTAGTGCGCAACAAAAGAATAATGAAGATAATCCTCATTGCCTGCTTGTAGCTCCATCACACGACGGTGTACCCGATATGCAGCTTTAGGCTCGAGCTCAAATTTCAAGTATGCTAAAATAATTTCCAAGAACATACAACAGACAGCAACACCGGTGTTCAAGTCCAATCTGAACATGAAGAAAAATGCTGGTACGAGACACACAAATTGTTCGCAGATGATACAGAAATATAGATTCCTAGATGAATAGGGTTCTTGTAAAAAGGGAGCATCAAACTTCAGGTCATGCCGATGTGTTTGCTCCTGAAACAGGTTCAGGACGTCTCAGGGAGTTAATCCCACTTCCCTCTCTTGGCTTCCAATATTTTGCAATTGCACTTGTCACAATAATTAGGAGCAGCAGGATTACTACAACACAGCCAACTAGTGCATAGACATACACTGAAGTCCTCAATTTGCTGCAGCTCCCCGCAGCAAAAGCTGTCATGAGAGCCAACATATCCAGTATCATGATCAAGTGCAATACCCCAATTGGCACAGCCTTCTTCCTGATCGATTTACTCAGCAGCAGTATGATCACGACAATGGATGCCATGAATGCGAAAGAATTGAACCAGAAGAAGATCTTGAACCGTCGGTGATTAATATCACGAAGGACGGGATTGCCTGATACATGGCCCTTATCATCAGACCAAAATCCACCAGGTGGGTTCAGACCAGCTTGGTAAGCGATCGATGCTGCTAAAATTGCAAGAAGCATCAGATACTTGTGTCTCTTTCTCACCCTTTCTTCTTCGACAACTGAAGCTTCTGGCCTCACCTCAACTGAAGCTTCTGACCTCACGTCAACTGAAGCTTCTGGACTCACAGGAGTGTTTACTTGTTCACCCTCTGCATGGAAGAGAAGATCGTGTAGAAATCCTAGACACTTAGCCAATGGTTTTCCTAGTGTATCATGCATCGAAGACAGCAGAACTTGAATCAGAAGGGAGACTAGAACTCCCATAGCAATGGTGCTCAGATATATGGACTGTTTAATATTTCTGCAACTTCCTGCAACATACGCAATGAGGAGGCCAAGCAAGCCCGCCACCAAACACACTCGCAGTGCATATGACTTGATTCCATACTCACAGGATTCCTTATTCACAAGTAATATTTTGACGACCACAGACGACACAAATGAAACTGAATTTGAGTAGTAGAACACATCATAGCGTTTTGGATGGGTATCCTGAAGGATTGGATTGCCCGGAGTTCCCATGGCTTTCTGGTCATCAGACCAGACACCTCCTGGAGGGTTCATGCCAGCTTGGTATGTGACAGTCACAGCCAAAATAGCAATGGTCAATAGCAGATTACGCCGCCTTCCCAACTCCTTCTCACTAGTATCACCCCCAGTATGGTTGTGGCCAAATTGACACGGCACTGAGCAAAAATGACTAACTGAGTGCTCTAACATCTCCGCCACCTGCCTTCTCCATTCTGGAGGAATTATATGTATTGCTATCAAGACATGAATGAGAACATAAGCAAGTACACTACATACGAGCACTGATATGAAAACAGTCTTGTTTGCCTCCCTGCAGTTCCCTAGAGCAAAAGCTCCGGTTAGGGAAAGTAGGACCACTATCATCGTTATTGGCAATGCACGCCGTTTGGTAACCTTGTCGCTCGCCATCTTGTTCAAGAGCAAAGTGATCATGACAATGGATGCCACAAAGGCGATTGCATTGAGATAGAAGAATGCAATGAACCGGCGATGGTGGGTATCCTCAAGGATGCGATCAGCAGCTGAATGATGATCTGTACTTCTTGACCAAAATCCACCTGGTGGATTCAGGCCTGATTGGTATGCCAGAGATACTGCAAGAATGGCAAGAAGCAGCATACATGTGCGGGTCTTCTTCAGATGCTTCTCAGTTCAAATGTCATCAGCATTTTGATTGGGTACTTGATTGCTGTCAGTATGTACATTCTCAGAATGTATAGGATGGTCATCACTGCCAAGAATCTCAGCACTAGGGTTATTATCTCCAACCAGATTGTTTTGTTCAGCACGGTCCGCATTGCGAGTGGTTTCCACAGGTGCAGAAAGCACTTCATCCACTATGCCATGACTAGTGTCTCCGTTACTCTGCCCGACTGACATATTTTGCTCAACTGAAAGAGCAGTTATGTCGGGATCATCAGGTGAAGATTGCTTCCCCATACTTGCAACTTTCTGGTTAGCTGACATACCGCACATGCTATTTTCAGTTTGCTGGTGGCTTAGTAATGGGTCATACTCTTGCTCAGTGCTAGATTTAGCTGCCTCCATATTTGCATCTTGCTTGCCTTCTGTAGACCCGTACTCCATGTTAGACACGACACCCATGCCATGTTCTGATCGTTGACAGTTCCCAGCAGGATGTGGTGAGCTGGACACATCCTCATCCATTTCTGCAACATGCTGGAATGGAGACTGGCACTCTGTGTTGGACGCAACATCCTGGATATTTGCTGATTGCTGGCTGTTCCCTGATAGATGTTGTGAGTTATTCACAGCCTCTTCATCATCTGAAATATGATTTCTTTCTTCTGCAGGTGCATGCTCCTCATAGGAGACATCCTCTCTGATATTTGGAAGTTCCTCTGCAGTCTGGTGTTGTGGTTCAGCAGTATTATCTTCTGCAGGTGCATCGATTGAGCGGACTGAAGATTGATGATTGCTTGCGTCTGCTCTGCATTGCTCGATTTGTGGCCACGAAAGCTCAATGAAAGTGCACGGCCCAATTTTCTCACACACCACAGGCTGCTTGATTTGACATTTTTTAGCCAATTTGCTACAGGCCTGGTAACAAAGAATCCAGCTAAAATTGCAAAGGAGATCCAAACTATGACGATGATAAACACCACATAGAATGATGTTGCTACCTCTCTACAACATCCTGCAGCATATGCAACAATTAGGCACAATAGGTCCACTACCACACATACAATCATTGCTTTGGTCCTTATTCCATGTCCACTCAATTTTGGGCTCAGAAGTAGTATGATTATGACCAAAGATGTCACGAAGGAAGTTGAATTGGAAGTGATAAATATATTGTAACGACGAAGGTAGTTACTCCGGAGAACAGAAGTAGCCGGATGATGATTGTAAACAGGAAGGGCCAAATGCAGCTTATTAGAACCATGGTCATTTTCAGCCCAAAAGCCGCCCGGTGGATTCAATCCTGCTTGGTATGTGATAGTAGCAGCAAAAGTTACAAGCATCAAAATGAACTTGCGAGCCTCCTCAACGTTCTCTAAAGGGATGCTCACTTGCCTCACAAGGAAACCCTGTTTGATTAGAACTGTATTTATCATGTTCTGCAGATTCCGTCTCAATTTTCTTGGAATAAACCTTGTGGATACTAGGGTATGGATCCCAACATATATGATAACAGCAAGGACTAGAACCCAGATGTAAATGGATGATTTGAGTGCCCTGAAACTTCCGGCAGCATAAGCCCCCAGCAGGCTGAATAGGTCTAATATCATGGTTAATTGCATTGAGTGGAGCCACATCCTCTTCCTTGTCACACTCTTACTGAGAAGCAAGATGATTAAGACAAGAGATGCAGCGAAGGTTGCTGCATTGCAGTAAAAGAACACCTCATATCGTTCAGAAAAGCCATCATGCATGACAGGGTCACCAGCATGATGATCATCCTTGTTTAGTGTCCACGATGCCCCTGGTGGTGTTAATCCAGCATTGTATGTCACACCAACTGCTAGGACTCCAAGAAGTACCAAATATTTACGATGTCTCCACAATAGCTCAAAATCATCATTGTTGCTGGAGCTGGATACATGGCTAGAGGGTGACAAATTTCTGCTGGACACGACATTGATGGGATCTTGCCTCGTGGTGTTGATGTTCGTCAGACCAATGGTGACCACGAACTGCCCGTTGTCTGCCATGTGGTTGCTCTCTGACTGAAATTGCAAGTCTCAGGTTGCTCTCTATGCCTCCATCTGGAGCATCAGGTAAGAGTTTCTTGGATGGAGAAGATATCTGAAGGATTCAAGGATAATTCAAGGATGGTTATGAACAAGAAAAAACAAAGAATGTTGCTAGAAAGACGGACTTGGTGAAGTCTATCCCAAACGAAAACAACACAAAAGAGAGCGCATCAAAGGCTAACTTGCCTGTTAGACCCCACAATATGAATTATTTTTTCAAACAGTAACCAGCATACAAATTATCAGCTCATGTTCATAGACTTCTCCAGAAAAAAGGTAGTTAATGTTGTACTAAGTTGGCCCCAACCAACTATCAGAGTCCACACAGGGTTGGTGTTAAAAGACGAAAGCATATTGTCAGTTTATTAAAATCTTAAAAAGGATCAATCCCATTGTATATACTGTAACTAGATGAATTTCCTGTGTGATTCTAGATATTACAATACAGATGATCATGTTTGACCATAGAGTTCTATTAGTTATACAATTTGAATGTTTATGATTGGAAATTAGTTGTGTTTCTCCTTCAACAATAACATCATATACATGATTGAACTTTACCGTTATAATCTGACCCCACCAAAATAAGTGATCTAGATCTTTCCCTTTGTTTTTCTTCCAACTGCTATTGCCACAGAACACACATAAGACAAGTAGTAATACTTGTTGGTGGAGACACTAACAGATTCTACAGGGTAACAAGTAAAATTAATTGCATTCAATGGTAGGTTACACACAACAAAGCCTAACAGCCAAACACACGAATAGAAAGTAAAAGATTATACCTGGCATGGAAAGCATTGCAATGCTCACAGCCAAATGGGAAGGGTGCCCTCGTTAGCCATATACGGTTGCAAGTGAGCTTGTATCCAGAGCGATAACCAAAATAGCGGTCCAGATATTTCCCTTTGTTTTCTCTGAATACCTAGATCTGATTGCTATCACCAGAAAACACACACATATAAATAAGTGTATGTTCGTCGAAGAACTAGCAGCTGCTTGGTTTTTTTAGATGCCATATTATATTTGGTAACTAGTAAGACTAACTGCAAGTAGAGAGGTTCAACAGGCGATGGAAATAA
>NC_041392.1:192743797-192744425 GCF_002162155.2 Triticum dicoccoides
ACACAATCCGTTCAAAATTTGTGAAAAATACAGTAGAAATTGTAATTTAATCTAGATATCATCATAAGTTTAACAAATAGTCACAAAACATGATTTAAAATTTTAAAAACTAATACGTATTAAGTATATAAGATAAATTATTTTGCATTTTACCAAGGGGGTGCCATGGCACCCTACTAGATCCGCCCCTGGAAATAATGCATCCATGTCTAATAACCGAGCACAGAAGAGAAACTAAGAATCATACCTGGAATGAGAAAAGCAATGCAATGCTCGTCGGATAGACATGGTCACAGGAATGGCTGCCCTCATTAGCTATCATACACATCAGCCCCTAGCCGAGCTTGCAGGTTTGAGCTTGTACCCAGATGTAACTAGTAAAATTGCCTGCAAGCGGAAAAGTGGCAGACTATTGGCAATGGAAGCTATGTATCCATGTCGAAAGCCCAGGAAGAGCAAGTAAGAATCGTACCTGACATGGGAAAGCTTCGCAATGCTCAGTTGCTCACTCAGAATAGCTGCCCCGTTGGCCTAGCTGAGGTTGCAGCTTTGAGCTTGTATCCAGAGCGACGGCTGCTGCTCAGACTACTGAGGGACACCTTGTGTGCTTCAAAGATAGCTGAGTTGG
>NC_041392.1:192744584-192747718 GCF_002162155.2 Triticum dicoccoides
CCCAGAACAATGTATCAGGCTATCATCTCATAGCTTATTAGCTTCGACCCAGTCATATGTGATATGCAGAAACAGTGCGCATCCAGATTAATATGAATATATGATCTCATCGGGACCACTTTGGAGTCAGAAGAGAACCTAATACAACGAAAGTAATGAACAAACACGCGCCTCAACTTTGACAAAAAAAACACGTGCCTCAACTATTAAATTCTCGGGTATCAAGCTGGGCTGCGGGTTCGTACCTATTGCATAGAGATGAGAATGGTTGTTTGGTGTGAACAAGAAGAAGTGCAGTGGAGACTCCAAACAAGAAGCACAGCATGAAAACTTTTATTTAAGAAGAAAAGGAAATACAGAAAGATCATGGGGCCCGCTGATCAGGTCATGTTTATCTACATGCTCAAGTGGCTTTAAGGAGTTGGGTGCGAGCTGCAACCTTGTACAAACAAAAGCTGGACCCGGTCGATGATGAGAAGAGGACCCAAAGATCCATGATTTTTTTGAGGAATCCAAAGATACATGATTGGTACCCCTATTTGCAGAAGCATCACATCATGGGAGTACTTCATTTGGAATACAACGCGTACCTTGCCAAAAGCGACAGGCATGAAAAAGTAAGAGCGGCACAGACGTCTCCTCGACAGTGAAAGATGACATTCCAGCACTAAGTTTTGATTGCCAAAAGAGACACCATACCTGGACACGGGAAGAGATCGCAGTGCTCAAAGATGGTTAGTACTAGCGCAGCAGCATACCGGGCACGCCAGAGCAGCCGACTCCAGAGACAGCTCTTCACTCAGGCATTGTGTCGATCACCTGTGGAGCGTGCACTGATGAGCCTGGAGCGTCAAGGGTTCGGTTCGACATTTCGTCGAGCACCTAGATTGCACAGGGTGGGTTACCACCCCTGCGGCGCTGATAGCGTACGCTAGGTCGCGCAAGCCCAAATGCCCCAGCACCAACCAGCGATTCCACGTCCCCGTGCTCGCTCGGGTCAGGCTCGGGATTCCGTCGATGTCGACGTCGACGCGGACGGGACCCGAAGTTCTCCCCGTCGACCGCCTCCTGGCCATTTTCTGGTGGTTTTGTCTCGATGCGGTGGGTGGAGTAAAAGAAACCTATATAGACGAACAGGCTATTACTCCATTATTAAAAAAATATGTAAAATACTTATGAAATACATTCAGTAAGTTAAGCATTTTGTACCAATCAATCAGAGCATGAGGAGTGATGGACTACTCAACAACCCAACATACTTTCAAGAGCCAAGAATACGCCAGAGGGCTGGTGCAGTGTGAAGTGTGAAAGAAAAGAATAGTGGATATGAGAATGGTACGCAGGAGAAGACTTTTTTTGCACGATAATATGTGTCTCATCTACTATATCATAAACATTACGAAGTTTTCCCCGAAAAACTAGGAGCCCCCCTGGGAGGCGATTAGGGTTTCGCGTGGAGGAAGCGGCGGCCGCCGATCGTTCTCGTCGGAGGAGCACCTAGCAAAGGGCTCGGGATGGAGATCCCGGAGTCATCGAGTAGCAAGGAAGCACTCTCGCCTAGGGCGGCGAGGGCGCGCATGGAGGAAGCCATGGGAAAACTCGATCTCACCGAGGAGGAGGCAACACCATTGGTCTTGGATGACATTGATGAGGGGGCGAGGCAGACTTGGGCAATCGCGGGGAAGATTTTGAACCGAAATCTGCACATCCAGACGATTTCCAATGCTTTGCGCCCGGCCTGGGGAAACCCTAGAGGCCTGGTGTTCCGTCCGGTGGGCGAAAATACTTCTGTGGCAGAATTTGAGACCCAACGTGATCGCGATCGCGTGTGGGAGGGATCTCCCTGGCATGTCAGTAAACATGCAGTGATCTTGACAGAATTTAATGAATGTATGCAGCGATCAGAGCTGCAGTTTGATAAGCTTCAGTTGTGGGCTAGGGTTTTGAACCTGCCCTTTAACTTGAGGAATGATACAAGGGGGAAAGCGGTGGCCCAGCAGATAGATCGTAATGCATCCTCAATCCAGTTTGACCCCGTTGGTGGTTTTCTGCGGGCTAGGGTTACAATTGATGTTAGTAAACCCTTGCGCAGATGGATTCTGATTGATTCCGCAGCCAGGAAAAGTAGGGACTGGTGCGATATTCAGTATGAGAATGTTCCCAACTTTTGCTTCTCGTGTGGACGATTGGGACACTCTGATCTCCAATGCCCGACGCCAGGCTCGCGTGATGCAAATGGTGATTTACCCTTCAAGACTAGCCTGAGAGCGTCGGACGAGAAGAAGAAAGCAATGTCTAATGATAGTTCGTCAAAGGAGCAGCGATCGGGTCAAAGCAGTAACAAAGATGCTTGCAAGGCGAAGGAAAAGGCAGACTCTTGCCCTGACGTTGTATCCCCTGTCAAGAAGAATAACCACACAAACAAAAGAAAGGGAGGACCTCAAGTGCAGAAACAAGTGTATCGACAGATTGCCCTGCCGCCGGTAGAGACCGAAGAGCAGGTGCATCAGGATGGGGGAGCCAAAGCTGTGGTGGTGTTCACAGCGGGGGCTAACAAACTAGTTGGTGAGGGAAGTGATCCTGGGATAGAACCGATTCCAAAGAAGAAGCCCACTCCCACCAATTCAGAGAGCTCGGACAGTTCGGCGGCGGCTGCGAACCAGCCCCGCCGGGGTGTAACACCCCGGTGTAATGATGCTACAGTAACCCCTGGGGTTCAGTTAATTATTTTGCTAAACAAGTGCTTGATCATCTTTGTCTCCTCTCTCTTTCAAATTCCAGTTGAATTCAAATTCAAATTTTGTGTGGAATTCAAAATGCTCAAACATAAAAACTAAAATGTTCATCATGTGTGAAGTATTCTTCTGGTAATGTTGGTGGTGAACCAACATTTTTGCAAAATGTGAAGGTGGCCTAAAGTGGCTAAAACAGAAAAGCTAAAAAAAGAAAAAGGAAAAGGGAAAAGGAAAGGAGAGAGAGAGAGGGAGAAGTGCCCCCTCCCTGGACCGAACCCCCTGGGCCGGCCCAACTCCCCCATCCTAGGCGGCCCACCTCCCCCGGTCGCTCTCTTCCCCCCTTCCTGTTCCCCGACCCTAGTCGCTACAGACGCCGTCCCCGCCGGACCCGCCTCGCCG
>NC_041392.1:192747891-192828544 GCF_002162155.2 Triticum dicoccoides
CCGCCTCCACTTGCACCACCCACTCCCCTCTCCCACTCCGCCTGATCCTCCTCTCCTCTCTCCCTTCAGATCCATCACCACCGAGCTCCGTCGCCGCCGAGCACCGCGCTCCACCGCGGCCACCGGCGCCCATTCCTCCCTCCGTGGTGTCTAGGAGGTCCGCGGTGGACTGCTTCTTCCTCCTCGTCACCAGGTCGAGCCCGAGGAACGCCACCATCGTCGCTCGCGTCTTCTTCCCCAACTGCGGCCACTGCTACGCCGACGTTCGACCCGCCCCGAGTCTGCAGCTACTAAACCTCCGAGGGCCGCCGTGTGTGCCGCTCGATGAGCCCCTCTTCTTCTCCCCTCGCTCCCCTGGCCTCTCGCGCTACCATAGCCACCGCGCCGCCATGGCCGAGCTCAGCTCCACCGAGCAGCTGGCCGCCGTCGTTGCCATGCTCGCCTGAGCACGGGAACGTGCTCAGTGCAGCCCGCCAAAGCCGCCCGTGCCGCTTGCCCACCTCGTCGACCCCCGTAGCGTGATCCCGACGAATCCAAATGCGCGGTCCATTCACTTGTCACGTGCCCCTAGCATGCTGAACATGGAACCGTCCCCTCTCTTTCATCTGTCCGGAATCCGCCTAATGCCGGGAATTCATCCTCGGATGTTTATCCCCTCCGTCTGCAACGTGTAGTACTACGTTAGGGCAACCCTAACTCTGCCCGTCGTCATGTTATGCCTTGTGATGCATTGTTTGCTCTGCATTTACTGTTTCTTCCCCCTCTTCTCTCCGGTAGACCCCGAGACCGATGATGCCGCTGTGATCGACTACGTCACCGACGACCCCTCCTTGTCAGAGCAACCAGGCAAGCAAACCCCCCTTGAGCATTCCGATATCGCCTATTTCTTTTCCTCTCATGCTTGCATTAGAACTGCTACTGCTTTCTGTATGATCCTACTCTGATGCATAGCCTGTTGTTGTTACCTACTTTCTTACCTTACCTGCTTATCCTAAACTGCTTAGTATAGGATGGTTAGTGATCCATCAGTGACCCCCACCTTGTCCTAGTTGCCTCGCTTTATGTTCGATGACTCGACCACGTGATCGATGTCCAGGCCCCGACACCGCACATCACCCCCCCTAGTTGTACGACTCTGCAGAGTTACTATCGAGTGCCGAGGGTGGAACCTCTTACATCACTCCTGATGAGATCTCTGCAGTGTAGCTATACGGTCGAGGTCATCGAGGGTGATTCCCTCCTTAACCACTTCCGTTACCGCTCTGTCGTGCAACTCCTCAAGTGTGAACCTCGAGGGTGGATCCTCTTACGTTCACCTTGATGATAACATCGAGTGGGATTCACCGGGGGTGATTCCTCGGGTTTTCCCCTTGGTGTTAGACACACAGTTACTATGGTTACTATGACTTTACACTGAGCCATGTTACTAAAGACGGGTCGACCCTGAGGGGTACCCGCGCGAGCTTAATAGCGAGTGATGTGGAGTCGGGTTGACCTGGAAGGTGCCCGCGAGATACTTACGAGGCGTGGCCGGGCATTCTTAGCCCTTGCCGCAAGTACTCGAGACGGGGCGACGGGGTCACATCGATCGTTAGTCTCTGCTCGTTACCTCGCGTTCCTAATCCACTACGATTTGAATATTTGATCCGAGGGGCCTCTGGCCTGATAGCACTAACCATCACATGGGCATAGTATGGGTGTTCTGCGTCGTATACATCAGCCGAAGCTTAATAGACGTCAGAGACTGAGCGGCGCGCGCTGGGTTGGACTGCGTAAGCTCCTGCCTTGCTGAAGGAGGTAGCTAGGTCTGCTCACCGGCCGCGTACGCAACGTGCAGGAGTTCCTGGGGAGATGGCCCATGACCCCTGGGGGCATAGGTTTAGTCCGGCGTGCTGGCCTCTCTATTAAGCCTAGGTCGGGTTGCGGCATATTGTTTAGCCGAGGCCAGGCATGACCCAGGAAAGTGTGTCCGGCCGGAGTTAATTGAGCGTGGTGGGTAAGTTGGTGCACCCCTGCAGGGAAGAAAACATCTATCGATAGCCTGTCCTATGGTAACGGACACTTGGAGTTGTATCCCCATCGATACAACTAGAACTGGATACTATGGATATGAGAAATGGATGGTCATGAGGAATTGATTATGATGAGAAATGGATAGTATGGCTTTGGGATTGCTTTCTCGCAGGGAGTCAAGAAAGGATCTCTGGCCGAGGTTGATAACATTACTGCTACTTTACTTTATGCTACTCTACACCCCTCCTGTTGCTACAAGATGGTGGTTTCCAGAAGATGCTAGTCTTTGATAGGCTAGGCTTTCCCCTTCCCTTCTGGCATTCTGCAGTTTAGTCCACAGATACAACCCATTCCTTTGATACAGATGCATACTTAGTTTAGATCTGATGTAAGTCTTGCGAGTACGTTGGATGAGTACTCACAGTTGCTTTGCTACTTCTTTTTCCCCCATACCCGATTGTTGCGACCAGATGACGGATCCCACGAGCCAGACGACGCCACTGAAGACTACTACTACCCTGAGGATGCCTACTACCATGTGAAGACCGCCGACGACTAGGAGTCATTAGGAGGCTCCCAGGTAGGAGGCCTTGCCTTTTCGATCGTTGCTTCTTTTGTGCTAGCCTTCTTAAGGCAACCTTGTTTAACTTATGTCTGTGCTCAGATATTGTTGCTTCCGCTGACTCTTGTGTTTTCGAGCTTATGTATTCGAGCCCTCGAGGCCCCTGGCTTGTAATATAAAGCTTGTATTATTTTAATTTGTGTCTAGAGTTGTGTTGTGATATCTTCCCGTGAGTCCTTGATCTTGATCGTACACATTTGCGTGTATGATTAGTGTATGATTGAATCGAGGGCGTCACACGGGGCCAATGAGTTGTTTGAGCTGGAACTGCCGGGGGCTTGGGAACCCCCGGGCAGTTCGCGAGCTTCGCAACATTGTGAAGCAAGAAGGG
The DNA here is from genome assembly GCF_002162155.2 of Triticum dicoccoides. Classification (NCBI taxonomy): domain Eukaryota; kingdom Viridiplantae; phylum Streptophyta; class Magnoliopsida; order Poales; family Poaceae; genus Triticum; species Triticum dicoccoides. The sequence continues at coordinate 192,750,858 of NC_041392.1, forward strand.
CCCGATCTCCTGTTTGTTATGGAGACAAAAATTCCAGCAACAAGAGTTGAAAGCTTACAGAATCTGCTAGGTTTCTCAGGCTGCTATGCAGTAAGCAGTAGGGGTCTGAGCGGAGGAATTGGCATGTTTTGGACCTCGAACCTGGATGTGGAACTGAAAAATTATAGCACCAGCCATATTGATGTACTAGTGCGGATGAAACACGATGTCACAAAGCAGTGGCGTGTGACGGGATTCTATGGAGCTCCGAGAGTGGAAGATCGTTGCCACAGTTGGAGATTCCTAAGAACACTTTTTGCTATCCAACATGAAGCGTGGATGTGCACTGGAGATTTTAACGAGACGCTGGTTGGCTCAGAGCACTTTTCTAGAACCCCCAGACCAGAATGGCAGATGAGGGCGTTCCGGGAAGTGACTGACGAGTGTGCACTCTCGGATTTGGGATGATCAGGGACAGAATACACGTGGGATAATATGCAGCCGGGGCGATCCAACGTGAGAGCCTGGCTTGATAGAGCTTTCGGAAACTCGGCGTTTATGCAGATGTTCTCGAATGTGAGGATCAGACACATTGTTACAACGAAATCTGATCACTGTTTTGTTCTCGCGGATTTGCGAGACAACCTTTTGTCGGCAACACCCAGAGGTCCTAAGCCCTTTAGATATGAAGATATGTGGCAAACACATATGGACTATGATAAACTAATTCTGAATTCTTGGCAAAAGGGTGCAGGTCGAGCTGGACTGCAAGGTATAGCTCAGGCTCTTAAGTCGCTGCAAGGCAAGCTTGCTGCTTGGGGGCGAAGTAGTTCGGGTGTTTGTCACGCAAGATAAGAAAGCTGCGCGAGCAGTTGACCCGTCTGCGTGGTCAATCTTCAAGGAGGGGGCCATCAGACGAAGAGAAAGCAGTTGCAAAAAAGCTAAAGCTAGCATTGCATCAGGAAGAAATATGGCTCTGACAGAGATCGCGAATCCCGTGGTTACGAGAAGGCGGCGAGAATACAGGCTATTTCCATGCCCAGGCAGCCCAGCGCAGACGAATGAACAAGATAGAAAAACTCGTGCGGCCGGATGGAACTGTTTGTAATACGCTGGAAGAAGACCGTGCGGAGGTTCAGGCCTTTTATGAACAAGTATATACCTCGCAAGGTTTCAACCAGATGCAAGACCTACTGGATGATGTACCCCCTCGGGTTACGCCCTTGATGAACGCTGAGCTTGAAAAACCATACACAGAAGAGGAGGTCCGTAGAGCTCTCTTCCAGATGGCCCCGTCAAAGGCCCCGGGGGTGGATGGATTTACGGCAGGGTTTTATCAGCGTCACTAGAAGTTGCTTAAAGATGATATCGTTCCAGCTGTGCTTGATTTCCTAAATGAAGGAGAATTGCCGGTAGGGATGAACGACACGTCTATTACTCTCATCCCGAAGGTAAGCTTCCCACAAAGAATCACACAATATCACCCTATATCACTCTGTCTGGTTTTATACAAGATCGCTGCTAAGGCAATCGCTAACCGTGTTCGTGAGTATCTAGATGATATTGTTGGTGCTGAACAGAGTGCTTTCGTCCCCGGCCGCCTGATAACTGACAACGTCCTTATTGCACATGAGAGTGTGCATGCAATGAGAAGAAGGAAAAAAGGGGGCAATTCAGTGTGTGCGATCAAGTTATACATGATGAAGGCCTATGACCGTGTCGAATGGCACTATCTGCAAGCCATCATGCTCAAACTTGGATTCGGTATGGATTTTGTTCACCTTGTCGTGAAGTGTGTTTCCTCAGTCAGATTCTCAATCCGTGTCAATGGCGAGCTTCTTCCTTTCTTTTCCCCTTGAAGGGGCTTAAGGCAGGGATGCCCAATGTCCCCGTACCTATTTTTGCTATGTGCAGAAGGCCTTACATCATTGTTGAATCGTTTCGGTGGAGAAGATGCAGACAAAGGCATAAGGGTCAGCTACTGCTTGCCCTGGGTCAACCATCTCCTCTTCGCGGATGATAGTCTAATTTTCATGCAAGCCAAGGAGCAAAGTTCTCAAAGATTGAATGAGATCTTGATAATTTATGAAGAAGGCTCGGGCCAGGCAATGAATAAAGAGAAAAGCTCGATCTACTTTGGCCCAAACACTCCGGTTCCAGATAAGTCGTTGCTGAAACAAACTCTGAATATTTCAGTGGAGGCATTCAGTGAGTGCTACCTTGGTCTACCAACCGCCGTGGGTAGGATCACAAGCGGCACGTTCGATCACATTGGGGAAAGGATCCGCAACAAGCTCCAACCAGGGTCAGAACGATTGATTTCTTGTGCTGGACGGGAAGTACGCATCAAGGTGATCGCCCAAGCCATCCCAATGTTCAGTATGAGTTGCTTCAAGTTAACAAGGAAGGTTTGCAAGAGCCTGGCCTCTTGCTTAGCGAAATATTGGTGGAGTAGTTCCCTCGATCGCCGATATTTGCACTGGAAGGCATGGGACTCTCTATCTAAGCCGAAAGCGCAGGGCGGGATGGGTTTTCGGGATCTTGAGATGTTCAATACAGCTCTCCTCAGGAAACACGGATGGAGGCTGTTGACAAACCCAGAATCCCTTTGCGCTCGAGTTCTTAAAGGAAGATACTACCCCACGAGTGATTTTATGCAAGCCACAGCTCCTCGATATTCCTCTTCAACTTGGCGCGCTATAATCACTGGGAGGGATGCCTTGCAGATCGGTCTTCTCAAACGGATAGGAGACGGCTCTACGGTCTCCATTTGGCATGACAAATGGATCCATGGAACTTTATATATGACGCCGGTCTGTAACATTGGCAATGATCAGCTGAATGTGGTGGCAGACCTCATTGACCCCAGTAACTGGTCATGGAGGGCTGACGTGGTTCGTGGAAATTTCATACCCCTAGATGCATATGCTATTCTTAATATTCCACTGAGGCAGGGAGGAGGTGATGATTCTTTGGCATGGGCTTTTGAAAAATCGGGTTGCTACACTGTAAGATTAGCGTATCGTGCTCTAATGACTCGCAACGAGCAGCTTGCTCTAGAGGAAGGGACGACTACCGAATCCTCAATGACAGACAAACAGTTGTGGTCTCGTTTGTGGAAACTCAAGGTCATACCAAGAGTGAGAGTTTTCTGGTGGAGGGTACTACATGGCATTCTTCCAGCAGAAGCAACTCTTAAACACCGTCATATTGCCACGGTTAGTACATGCAAAATATGTCTTCACACTGACGAAGATATGATGCATACCCTACTGGATTGTTCTCATGCCAGGCAGTTTTGGGATGCAGCCCCCGAGTGGTTGAATATCAGAAGGCCGGTACTGCACCCACTAACCTGGTCAAGAGATATCTTGTGCGATCATATGTTCTCAGAGTCAAAGAGAGCTACTCTAGTGACTGTAATGTGGGTGATTTGGACCTCACGGAACAACATCACCCACGACAAATCTGCATACAACTCTATACAGTCTCTGAAAAGGGTAAGGGAGTGGCTTGCAGTTCTCGAGTTGTCGCGTGATCACGCCCGGATTCTGCCTGGTCATGGTTGGCGTCCACCTGAGATGGGATGGATGAAAATAAACACCAACGGAAGTGTTGTGATGGATGCAAGGAGGGGGGAGTAGCTCGGTCCCGATCATCCCTCTAGCGGCATGGTGCAAACCCTACCCAGGGGTCACGAACCCGCTCATAGCCGAAGCTCTTGCTATACGAGATGGAGTCATCTTCGCTCATCTTAGGGGCTATACACAAGTGGTACTGGAGTTTGATAATTTGGAGATTGTGAATCTCTAGAACTCGCGTCACACCTCTCATGCGGTGGTGGCGCCTATCTTTTCTGAAATTGGGGAGCATGTTCCTTCTTTTGAGTCTTTTGTAGTTCAACATATTGGTAGGGCAGCCAACGTCCCTACTCATCTTTGTGCGAAGCAAACAAGCACATTAGATATTATAGTGTTGGCTTGACACTACCCCAAGCTTTCTTGTAACTAGCCTCTTAGCAGACTCTGCTGGAGGTGTTGATGTTGAATAAAGAGCTCCCAATTTACCCGCAAAAAATACTATATCATAAACATTAAAGTACAAGTCACATAAAGACCGACATGAGAAACTTGAAAAGACACTAGAATATCTCTGCGCTTGACACCAACGCACGTCACCTGCTTCCGGCACCACCATAGCAGCCATAGAAAGAAAAGAAAAAATGACGGATCGCCTTCCCACTCGAGCTCGACGTGGCTCCATCGGTGATATGCAGCTTTGCGGACCTCCAAGGTGGCTCGCTAAAGACGAAACAATTACCGTTGAACGAATCAAACAGGGGCAATACCCTGGACACGCCATCGAACTTCAGATCTGGCACCCCCACATGACTAAGACGTCGGAGGAGGAAACCATACCTGCCATCCACGAACCACGAGCCGAACACACGCTCCGTCATTCAAATGTCGTCGATGCAGACCACAATCTGCATCCGCTCCTTGACTACCTTGTTGGTTTTGATCTGACGGCTTAATAGACCAGTTAGATCTATTGGTCTAACAAAAAAAGGGAAAGATACCGATAATGAAAAGGCCCCATGCACCAACGTACGTGGGATTTTTATCCCAACTAAGGCGCCCTGATCGGGGGCACCCAAACCAACTAATGGTTTAGGTCCCCTGTCGGCAGCGCTAGATAAAAGGGGGTATGGGAGAGGGTTGGCAGCCTGCGCGATCACAATTTCTCGTATGGTTTCACTCCCCTTCCGATATTATCTCACCCCATCCGATCAGGGGAGCGCTGCAGTGATGGGAAGACCTACTCCAGTCGCCGCTGCCGTCCCCGACCAGTCCCGGTGGCGTCCTGAAGGAATCAGGACGTCGAGGAGAACCTCTGCTTCGACTACATCACCCCTGCATCACGCCTGCACCAAGCAGGCGATCATGTCCAGTCCCGTGACATGTAAAGGATCTCTAAACCCTTCTCTATTCATGTTTATTGGGTGAGCAAGATGCAATTTGATTCTGCTAATGGCATACCATAGATGCATAATTACTCCAACAATGGTATCAGTCGCCAATTTTAATTGCAATAGATCCCTACCTTGTTGATCAGTAGATCAACATAATGTTTAGATCAATGACATGTTTAGGGTTTTAGGATCAAAATTGAAAACTTTAGCCCCTGGTTATCCCAATACGCATGCTACTTTTTTATGCCCTCTGTACATCATCATGTTGTTTTCTAATTGCTACAGATTAAGTACTGTTATCTTTTAGTCAATCAATTTTAATTAATCTAAGTTAAGATCTAATGCTCACTTTCATGTTAAGTTGATTAAAATTGATCATGCTTAAGTATTGTTATCGTATGCATTAGCAAAATATTATGCAGAGGGATACACGCAAGTCAATAGTAGCAACCCCTCATGTTTAAGAACCCTAGAATTCATCCCCAAATCGTAAGAACCCTAATTCTGTAATTAGGACTGTTTCCCCCCAAATCAAGTACTAATGGACACAAATTGGAGAAGAAATGAGGAGAATCCTCACCTAATGTGCCGCGCAGCCGCCTCTTCCCTTCGGGGCCCGCACAGCGCCCACCGCTGTGCGAGGGAGGAGACGCCGCGACGCCGTCGTGCCCTGGCCGACGAGCGGAATGCTCCTGCGCCTTGCCGCCGCACTTACGAACGCGTGCGTGTACGGGCCGTCGCCCTGCACGTCGCCATCGACCCCTTCATGCTGCGGTGGCCGGCGCCCCGCTTGCCTCCTTGATGTGCCATGTGCACGGACGCTAGCAGCCATGCTCGACGAAGGAGCACGCCGGACGTCGTCCACGACATGCTGCTCCGGCGAGCGCAGCCACCGCGCCGCCATGGCCGGCACGCCTTTTGGGCCATCGTCGAACGCCGTCGCTCTGCCAAGAGAGTGAGAATCGGGGAGGAGAGGAGGAAATGGTCTAGGGTTTGACTGGGCCACTGCTTTTGCTTACTTGCGGGGCGATCCGAGCCGTCGGCTCGATCCGACGACTGAGAGCATCGCGCAGCTCCCTGCTGGGCCGGCAGGCGCTAATGGGCCACTTTCGACCATGGGCTGCGGCCCAGGTTATGTTAGTCCAGCGAAAAAGAACTTCTTCTGGGCTGGGCCGTTTTATGTGTAGCTGTGGGGATTTCGGGCACATATCTTTTGGCTGTTTTCTGTCTTTTCCAGTGCACTTTAAGTTAATACATATTATGTTTTTGCACTGTTTTTAGCCAGAAAATATCTGAGATAATAATGAATTAAAACATGTTATTATTCTGGGTAAAATTGAACCAACAAGATATTTTATTCAGGATTTATTATGTGTTTGCATGATGAATTTTTTTTAGACATCAAAAATAATGATATTTTACTTATGTTGATGTCTAAATTGAGAATGAAATGACTCTGATTTTAATTCGGACCAACGTTGTTTTATTATTATGAGTCATCATGTATGATATTTTAATTCCATGTTTTTTCTGCCCAACGGTGTTTTGACATGGAGTTGAAATTAATACATGGCATGTCTATTTTATTTTGCCAATGTAAAATTTCATATTCATGTCAATTACTCATAAACTCTTTCATGTCCATTACAGCTTCCGCTGCGTTCACTGTCGAACCATTGACAGGTAGTAACTTCCCTCGTTGGAAGAACTCGATGGAATTATGCCTAGTCGTCCATCAGTTTGATTATGCTTTACGGGAGGATAAACCCGTGGCTCCCGCAGCTGGTGTCACGGGGAATGCTGAACTAAAGAAAACTTATGATTCCAAGATGGAGATATGGGAAAAATCAAATCACATTGCTATGCTTGTGATGAGATCATCCATATCACCTAACATAATTGGGGCACTGCCCAAGAAAGATACTCCTAAGGAATTCATGGCAGCCCTGGAGGAGCAATTCAAAGGCTCCAACAAGGTTTATGCGCAAGAACTTTTTCACAAGCTCCTTGGGAATTATAATAATGATGGTGATGTCAGGGCTCACATTTTAAAGATGGTGAATGATTGTAACAAATTGAAGGCATTACAATGTGAGTTGAATGACAATCTCCTTGTCATCATGATCTTGGACCCCCCTCCCCGAAGAGTTTGATCAATTTAAGATTAACTATAACTCTCTTAAAGAGAAATGGACAATCGCGGAGATATCTCCAAGAATTGTCGATCAAGAAGAGAGGATTAAGAGGCAAGGAAAGGACCAAGCCTTTTTGGTTGGCTCCTCCAAGAGAAAACACGATGGAGCAAGCTCTTCCAAGCAACAGCCACAAAAGAAGTTCTTTAAGAAAAATTCATCAAACTCATATAAAGGAAAGGAGAAGATGGACGATAATCCTAAAGACAACAAGTGCAACTTCTGCAAGAATGAGGGTCATTATCAGAAAGACTGTCCAGAATTTCTCAAATGGTTGATGAAGAAAGGTACCGATGAAATTGCTTTCGTTGATGAAATGTTATATGTTGATTACTCTACTACCTCTTGGTGGATTGATTCAGGTGCAACTTCTCACGTTGCTAATTCTATGCATGACTCAAATATAATCCAAACCATGGCAAGGGGGCAAGAAGACTTAAGGTGGCAAATGGAGTCGAAGTTGATGTTGAAGCCATAGGGTAAATCACCTTAGAACTCCACACTGGCTTCCGTCTTCATTTAAATAATGTTCTTTATGTCCCTACCTTAAGTAGGAATTTGATTTCTGTCTCTTGCCTAGATGATAACATGTTTGAGAGCAAGTTTGGGAACAAACAATTTGTTTTGGATTATTGTAATAAGAACATAGGCCTCGGTGTCAAACGAGGCCAATTATATATGTTATCATTGAATGATTCTATCCTGCATGTGAGTGATGTATGTAATATTGAGAAGAAATGGAAGGGTACGAATACCTCTTCGAAATTGTGGCACCGTCGTTTAGACACATTTCGAGGAGGAGAATTGAAAGACTTATTAAAAATGACGTACTCCTTCCATTAGACTTCTCTGATGCAGACAAATGCATTGACTGTATAAAAGGTAAATACACAAAACGATTAAGAAAGGAGCGGTAAGAGCCACGGGTGTCCTTGAACTCATACACACTGACATATGTGGACCCCTTAATGTTAAGTCTAGGGATGGTTTTGATTCGTTCATTACCTTCACAGATGACTTTTCTCGATATGGATATATTTATCCTATACGTGATCGATCGGAAGCTTTGGACAAATTCAAAGTGTTCAAAGCTGAAGTTGAGAACCAACTAAACACTAAAATAAAAGTTGTATGATCAGATCGTGGGGGAGAGTATTATGGTAGGCATGCCCCTTATGGGCAAATTCCAGGATGTTTTGCTAAGTTTCTCTGTGAGAATGGAATTGTTGCCCAGTATTGAATGCCTGGTGAACCTCAACAAAATGGCGTGGCTGAACACCGAAACCGCACACTTATGGAAATGGTGCGAAGCATGCTCAGTCATGCAAGTTTACCAGTCAGCCTATGGATGGAGGTATTAAAGATGGCCGCACATGTGCTAAATCTCGCTCCTACTAAAGCAGCACCGAACACACCTTACGAGATGTGGACGGAAAAGAAACTGAGCTTGAATTACTTATGTGTATGGGGCTGTCCCGCTGAGGCTAGAATTTTCAATCCACAACTTACGAAATTAGATCCAAACATAGTTAGTTGTTTCTTCATTGGATACCGTCATAGGGGAAAGTGATATCGTTTCTATTGCCCGGGTCGCACCACAAAGTATGTGGAGACTCGACAAGCAGTATTTTTTGAGGATAACGAAGCCATCGAAATAAGGGAGGTCAATCTTGAGGAGAAACGGGTGTGTGTTCCATCCCCGACTATCCGAGAGATTGTTTTGCCACTACAAAGTGTAGTGACGTCTCATGCTAATCCTCAATCTAGTACTTCAGGTCCTGAGGCTGATGGTGATCCTGAAACTAATGTCAATCCAGAAGGTGAAGAGGATCACCAGTCGGGTAATGAAGATGATCCTCAGAACAATGATGCTCCTCCACCACCTCCTCCTGTGGGCAGGCCACGTCGTGAGAGAAAGAAACCCATATTAGATGATTATATCACATACATGATTGAGGATATGAATGATCTGGGAAAGGTGGAGGATCCAACCTCTTATAAGGAAGCCATTAAAAGCGAAAATTTGTCCAAGTGGTTGGTTGCCATGGAAGACGAGTTAAAGTCTATGGGCTCAAACGACGTTTGGGACTTAGTAGAAGTTCCTGATGGAGCTAAGAAAGTAGGCTGCAAGTGGGTCAACAAAACCAAGTATGATTCCAAAGGGAATGCCGAACAGTTCAAGGCAAGGCTAGTGGAAAAAGGGTATACACAGAGAGAAGGTATTGATTATAAGCAAACCTTCTCTCCTGTGTCAACCAAGGATTCTTTTAGAATCATAATGGCATTAGTAGCTCATTACGACCTAGAACTACACCAAATGGACGTTAAAACGACATTTCTGAATGGTGACTTAAAAGAAAATGTTTACATGGCTCAGCCAGAAGGCTTTGTTGTGGAAGGGAAGGAACATTTAGCATGTCGTCTAAAGAAATCAATTTATGGCTTGAAGCAAGCTTCAAGAGAGTGGTACCTCAAGTTTGATAAAATTATCAAAACCTTTGGTTTCACCGAAAATGTTGTGGACAACTGCATATACGTTAAGTTTAATGGTAGTAGGTTCACATTTTAGTCCTATACATTGATGACATATTGTTGGCATGTAGCGATAAGGATATGCTACATGAGACCAAGAATTTTCTGTCATCCAGTTTGGATATGAAAGATCTTGGTGAAGCCTCGTATGTCCTCGGCATCGAGATTCATCGAGATAGGTCCAGGGGAACGTTAGGACTATCTCAAAAAGCATACTTTGAGAGAGTACTGAAAAAATTCAGTATGCATAAGTGCTCACCCTCACCTGGTCATATAGTTAAGGGCAATAAGTTTGAGACATTTCAATGTCCGAGGAACCAATATGAAATTGATCAGATGAAGTCGGTTTCTTATGCTTCAGCTATCGGAAGCATCATGTATGCTCAAGTGTGTACACACCCAGATTTATGTTTTGTAACCGGGATGCTTGGCAGATACCAATCAAATCCAGGACCGGACCACTAGAAGGACGCAAAGAAAGTCTTGTGTTATATGAAAGGAGCTAAGGATTTCATGCTTACATATAAAAGAACTGATAACCTAGAAATTGTTGGTCATTCAGACTCTGATTTTGTCGGGTGTGTGGATAGTATGAGTGTAACGCTCCGGATACGACTTTCCATATTCGTAACTCCGACCCCTGCCTTTTCCGGAGATGCGATATGATTTCCCTTTGTGGTTGGGTTTTGTTTTTTGTTTTGCATTTTTTTCATGTCATGCATTTCATATCATGTCATCATGTGCATCTCATTTGCATACGTGTTCGTCTCATGCATCCGAGCACTTTCCCCGTTGTCTGTTTTGCAATCCGACACTCATACGTCCTCCGGCGCCCCCTTTTGCCTCTTTTCATGTGCGGGTGTTAAACTCTCTCTGAATGGCCCGAGATTTTCCAAGAGGCCTTGGTACACCACCGGTAGACCGCCTGTCAAGTTTCGTGCCATTTGGAGTCCGTTTGATACTCCAACGGTTAACCGGGGAACCGAAAGGCCTCGTGTGTGTTGCAGCCCAACACCCCTCCAAAGTGGCCCAATAACCCATCCAAAACCCCTCCATCCTCTCAGCCATTCGATCACGATCGCGTGGCCGAAAACCGCACTCCATTTGGACACTCCTACCTCCTCCTAGCTATAAAAAGGTGCTCCCCTCCGAAATCCTTGCGCAGATAAACCCTAGCAAACTCCTCCCCACGCCACCGGACGCGTCCGTGCCGCGCCGGACTTGTCCACCGCCACCGCCACGTCGCTCCGACCAATGGGAGCACGACACGTCACCCCCGCCGTCGCTCCCCTCCACTCGCGTCGCGCCACGTCACCGCCGCCAGCGCCCCACTTCGCCGCGCCACCCGGGGCCCAGATCCGGCCTGCCCCGGGGCCGAACCGGACCGCGCCGGGCCCGCCCTCCGCCGCCGCTCGCCTGAGCTGGTTCCTGCCTTGTCCGCCGCGCGCTGCGCCGGCGACGCTCTCCGCAGCTCCGCCCGGCCCCTCGCCGGAGCACGACCGCCCGTCGTCGTCGGCCTCCGCTGAGCAGCCATCGCCGGACTCGGAACCGTCCTCGTCCAGATCTGGTCAGGTGGACCAGATCCACCGGGTTCCCCATCCAAACGTGCGCCCCCATCCCGGATCCCTCCATCCCGAGTCGAGCCCGTCCCGCGTTGACTTTTCGCGGAGGTGAAATTCCTCTAAGTCCCCAGATCTGTGACATTTTCAAGCCATGTTCAACATGTCATAACTTCTCATCCGTAGCTCCGTTTTGCATGCATGATAATCAAAATATTAATCTGGATGTGATCTTCATTTTGTTCCATTGTTCCATGCTTGTTTGAGTCCATCTTGATGCCCAAATCGTGGGTGCAAGAGTGCTATAAAATGTTAGGTTCTGATTCTTATCAGATTATGAGGATTTGTCATTTTTGCTACATTTGTTGTGTGCATCTTATGGTCATGAGCTCCATATGTGTTTTGGGCTATGCCATGCCATCTTTACAGGGGTGTATGCCATGTATTTTTGTGATCAATGCGGTGACTAGCACAAGCATGCAAAATAGCTCTCATGATATTGCTGATTTCAGGGACTTAGAATTTCACTAAGTCATTTCCCTACTGTTATTTTTATGCCATGTTTTCATGTTGCTACAGTGAGATCCATGCTTCTTTTGAGTATGTTCAGTAAGGATGATTTGGACATATGATTGTGCTCTATCCATCCATGCCCCTATTTACATTTATGGAGTGCCCTAGCATGACTCAATCTTGCTCTACTTTTGCTATAAAATGTTTTTGGCAGATTGTTTACGTGTTAATCAATTTTGCCAAGGTTGTTGTAGTTGATCCATGCATGCTATGAGTTTGATCTTGCCTTGGTTAGTTTCATGATTATGTCTTCTTGCTATTTCTATGCTTATCTTGTCATGCAATGCCTTGTGGTGAGTGAATCGAGCTCGCAAAGAGGCCTTCGTAACTCTGTTTTTGCCATGTCCAGTTTCCTGCTAAGTCTGAATCTATTAACGAAACTTGCTATGTTTGCATGGGTGCCATCATATCTTCTGATCCTTTTTGGCTTATGGTCACTAAGGGACTTTTGTTCTATGCTTTGATTAGGTTCATGCCATGCCTTGTATTGCTATGTTCTGTTCCCGTAGCATGTTGTTATCTTGCTCTAAATATTGCTTCCTGATGTTATTCCTGACATGTTAGTATTTTCACTAAGTCTGTGATGCTGATATCTTTGGCACTTTTGCCATGCTTTTTTGAACCTGCTATTGCATGAATTAGCCGTAGCTCAGTGTTCATATTTTGTCAAGCATCTTGAGTAGATCACGTCCATGTGCTTTGTTGTTATGTTGGAGTGCAGTAGCTTAGTTTCTTGTTGCATTCTAGATGGCATTGTGCTGTTAATCGCAGAATTGTGCCATTATTGTTTTGCTTGCCATTTGCAAATCATGCATCCGATTCCGGTGATCTTTATATCGATTTCGACTGAAATCAACTCATCTTTCCAGCGGCACACTTGGTTTGCCAAGTTGAAGCCTGGTTCAATCTTTTCCTTCTGGAGCACGCATATGCATTGCATATCACATCCCACATATCATGCCATGTTTTGCATCATGTTGCTTGCGCATTGCACCGTGGTTGATTGTCGTTTCATTTGCTTGTGTTCTTGATTTGGGTAAAGCCGGGAGACGAGTACGTGATCGAGGAACCCGTCGAGTACGCTTACGAGGATCAAGCTTACGTCAACTCGGAGAACTTTACAGGCAAGATGACCATACCCTCGAAATCACTTCTATCTTTGCTTGCTAGTTGCTCGCTCTATTGCTATGCCGCGATACCTACCACTTGCTATATCATGCGTCCCATATTGCCATGTTAAGCCTCTAACCCGCCTTGTCCTAGCAAACCGTTGTTTGGCTATGTTACCACTTTGCTCAGCCCCTCTTATAGCGTTACTAGTTGCAGGTAAAGTTGGAGTTTGTTCCATGTTGGAACATGGTTATTGTTGGGATATCATTATTATATATTGTTTACTTTAATGCAGCTATATACTTGGTAAAGGGTGGAAGGCTCGGCCTTATGCCTGGTGTTTTGTTCCACTCTTGCCGCCCTAGTTTCTGTCATACCGGTGTTATGTTCCTTGATTTTGCGTTCCTTACGCGGTTGGGTTATAATGGGAACCCATTGACAGTTTGCCTTGAATAAAACTCCTCCAACAAGGCCCAACCTTGGTTTTACCATGTGCCACCTAAGCCTTTTTCCCTAGGGTTCTGTAGACTCAAGGGTCATCTTTATTTTAAACCCCGGGGGCAGTGCTCCTCTGAGTGTTGGTCCAAACTGGGCGATGTCCGGCGCCCCCTGGGCAACCAGGGTCTATGCCAACCCGACGTCTTGCCCATCTGGTGTGCCCTGAAAACGAGATACGTGCGACTCCTATCGGGATTTGTCAGCACATCGGGTGGCTTTGCTGGTCTTGTTTTACCATTGTCGAAATGTCTTGTAACCGGGATTCCGAGTCTAATCGGGTCTTCCTGGGAGAAGGAATATCCTTCGTTGACCGTGAGAGCTTGTGATGGGCTAACTTGGGACACCCCTGCAGGGTTTTGAACTTTCAAAAGTCGTGCCCGCAGTTATGGGCAGATGGGAATTTGTTAATATCCGGTTGTAGAAAACTTGACACTTAACTTAATTAAAATGAATCAACCGCGTGTGTAGCTGTGATGGTCTCTTCTCGGCGGAGTCCGGGAAGTGAACACGGTCTTGTGTTATGCTTGAACGTAAGTAGCTTTCAGGATCACTTCTTAATCACTTCTAGTTCACGTCGTGCTTTGCTTCTCTTCTCGCTCTCATTTGCGTATGTTAGCCCCCATATATGCTTAGTGCTTGCTGCAGCTCCACCTCACTACCCTTTTCCTACCCATGAGCTTAAATAGTCTTGATCGCGAGGGTGTGAGATTGATGAGTCCTCGTGGCTCACAGATACTTCCAAACAGTTTCATGTGCCGATGATACCAGTGCAAATGACGCAACTGAGCTCAAGGAGGAGCTCGATGAAGATCGTGTTCGATTGTGTTGTTTCGTTTCCATTTGATCAGTAGTGGAGCCCAGTCGGGGCGATCGGGGATCTATGCATTTGGGTTGTCTTTATTTTGGTTGCATAGTCGGACCTTGATTGTATCTGGATGATGTAATGCTATATTTATGTATTGTGTGAAGTGGCGATTGTAAGCCAACTCTTTATCCCTATCTAATTTAGTACATGGGATGTGTAAAGATTACCCCTCTTGCGACATGCCTACTATGCGGTTATGCCTCTAAGTCGTGCTCCAACAGGTGGGAGATATAGCCGCATCGTGGGTGTTTCAAGTTGGTAATCAGAGCCTTCCCCGACTTAGGAGCCCCCTGCTTGATCGAATCGTTGACGTTGTTGAGTCTAGAAAAATGTTTTGAGTTTTATAGGATTATATATATCGAAGAGTAGGATTCTTTTTACTCCTCAGTCCCTTCGTCGCTCTGGTGAGGCCTCCTGATGTAGAGTTTTGACTCTTCTCTTCTCAAATTTCACTAATTTTTTTTAGGATCACACGGGTTTCTTGGAATCGTTCCGATGGTTTCGTGACGAGAACATTGTTCTTGGTGCCTCCTGGCATTTAGGGGTTGTGGCAGTGTCATGGGGAGTTGAGCTCCGAGGTGTTGTCCTCACAATTTTATCGTTGCAATTCTGGAATACATGAGTTCGCCGACATCGAAAATCTCTTTTATGCAGTTGTTGATGAGATAACCTCGACGCCACCCAGTATGGGGTGGGAGTTCGGGAGTATTGCCATAACTCGTATAATGGATGCTTTTCGAAGGTTGAGGTAAATGATTTCCGAAGGTTTCTTGGTTATGTGTTGAAGGATGGATACAACTGGATGTAGGAATTGTTAGTTTGGGTGAGATATTATGCTTCCCTTGTATCCCCAACACCTGATTGCATAAAAAGAAAGTTTTGGGAGTTTATAAGTGGTAATTCAGGTATAACGTAGGATATCCTTCCAACAGACACATGATACGATATGGGATCTATCATATTTTGTTTCCGGCTTATTTTGCAAGTCAATCCTTTGTTTTGTTTTTGTTGTGGTATTCGAGTTGCTTCTATGTCAAGTGTTGGATCCATACCTTTTCCTAAATGGTGTTCTCTCATTTCTATGTGAATACTAATCCTTCCTGATCATCGAGGTTGTCATGTCAATCCTTTTCAACCGGTGTGTTTCTCTTCAAGTGGATCCGATCATTTCAACATTCGCGAGATCAATTCTCAGTTCTTTGCAACGGTGTTTGCTTCATCCATCCCAAGTTGCCTTTGTTTTTCCCGCCCTCCCACCCTTTTTCTTCAAGGACTAAGATTTCTTAATCAAGTATCCATCTTATGGATGTGAAGTCTCTCCATTCTTTTCCGTCAATGTTCTTACCCGGTGATTCTCATGAAGATCCTAACGGAGCCTCAAGTTCATCATTCTTCGTTTTTTTCCTTCACCGGTGGTTTCAGTGCAAGCTTTCGGTGTTGATCATATCTTTTTCTTTGGTTCGCATGATTTCCATGTTGGAAGTTCTTATCGAAGACCCTATTATTTATTCACCTCTCGCTATCCATTTGTTCCGGAGTACTGAAGATATCTCGAAAGATTCACGTTTTCCATTGCTAATTCGTTCAAGATATCTCGAGGTTGTTATCTTTGAGCCATTTAATTCAACTGGCGCAATCTATCTTTTAAATCGTTCAACGGTGTTTCTTTTGAGTGGGCCCTAACCCACAGGTCTTTTCCCAGGATCTTACCCGACTCTTCTAATTTTCTCGGAGTTACTCTCATATTCTTTCCCAAGTTTGACGTAAAAATGTTTTGTCATCAGTCAAATGTCTTTCTCCAAGATCTGTCAAATTCTTATCACAGTTGGCTCAACCTTTAAATTCGTCATCCCGGAGTATCTCAATAATTCATGGTGGTGTTTCTCATCGTCATTCTCAACATTTGAAGACCGAAGAAGAGTTTTCCTCCATATCTTACTCCATTCTCTTCAAGATTCATGGTGCTAGCCTTATGCCATCCTCTCATAATTGTTTTTGATTGTGAGAATTCTTTTCACCCATCTGGAGCAACTCAGGAGTCTTTTCAGTTTGATTCTTCGGAGCCCATCATTTCAGAAGATTTATTCATTCTCAGCTTTCAGCTATCATTCTCCAAATCTTACCGGTGCATCATTCAAGTATTCTCTAATCAGTTCATGATCTCTTCGTTCACTTGTATCTAAATTCCTTCAAGTATCTTCATTCGTTTTCTAATTCTTCCCGGTGTTTCTTTATCTTTTCTTTGTTCATTTTCAATTCTTACGATGGTTTGTTCAAGATCCCTCTTCCTATGTTCTCATATCAATTTATCCGTTGTTTCAGTCCTACCGGTGGTTCGCAGAAGACCTTCTCAAGTTGGCGCTATATCTCTCTTAATCCTTTCTACGAGAATAAGTAGTATGCCAAATCCGTACTTGTCATCAATCTAAATTGATGAAGGATAATCATAATATAATTCTTATTCTTGTTTCATCGAGTAAACTCAATTGCTTATTCCGGAGGTTCATCAAAATTCTCGGTTTCACTTGATTCATCTTTTCTTTTCCTGGAGTTCCAAGCTCTCTCAATTTTCTCGTCATGAAGATCCATCTAATCATTGCAAGGTTTCACCTTGTGTTTTTAACTTCTCTTTCCTTTCATTTGATAATTCTTTTATTACCGGAGTTCTTCATGGAGGCTCTACATGTTGGTTCATAAAGGATTTAATTCCTTCTCGAAGCGTTCATCAAGATTTTTTTCAGTGGAGCTCAAGCATTCTTCATCTTGCAATCTGGAGTGCAATTGTTCTCCCTTATCTTTTGAGGTGGTAATATATCATTCTTCATTCACAAGAATGAGATATTTAAAACCATCAATCTCTTCATTGGAGTTATCTTGGGTTATATTTCACCTAAAGCCTTCCCTAAGGTTTGTTTCTATTTATGGTGCTTATAAATGACCCAAGTTCTTCATTTATCGTCCCGGTGAAATAGTTTCTCGTCTCCTTGTTGACCTCAATCCAGTCTATTGTTTCCGTTAGTGGCAGAATTTCACCTCATAGTTTTGAGATGTTTTCCATAAGCCCACAACAAGCTTACTCTTTTCGTTGTTGGTTTTCCAACAATTCCGTTCGACCCTTCTCCTAAAGATGCTTTTCAAGCTCATTTGAGGTAGAAGATATTGTTTTCTCCTCCGTTCATGCCATTCCATTCTCTCATTTCTTCCGGAGGCATTGTGATATTGCTCTCTTCGACCCATCATCTTGTTTTGTCAAGATCATGTTCTTTCCTTTGCTTATCCATTTAACCGGAGTGTTGTGCCCTTTGCTCAGATTCTTTTCGCCTTATCAAGTCTTGCATCTCTTTTCAATCGGAGTGATGTCCAAGTTATACCATTCTTTCTCCCTCTCTATCTTGTTTTAACAGGAGTGTTGTCGTAATTGATCCTTATCGTTCCTTGTTCCTCTTTTCTAACGGAGTGTTTTCAACTTTGTTCATCCTTGTTGTATTATTTCTTTCAAGTTGTTCAAGCTCTCAAGGTTCTTTGGTCTCACTCGTTTGTCAAAGAAGCAACTTTGTTTTACCTCTTATCTTCCTCTTCCTTTTTCCCTCAGGTGCCATCCTAGATCTCGGGACGAGATCCTCTCGTAGTGGTGGAGTGTTGTAACGCCCCGGATACGACTTTCCATATTCGTAACTCCAACCCTTGCCTTTTCCGGAGATGCGATATGATTTCCCTTCATGGTTGGGTTTTTTTTTCGTTTTGCATTTTGTTCATGTCATGCATTTCATATCATGTCATCATGTGCATCTCATTTGCATACGTGTTCGTCTCATGCATCCGAGCACTTTACCGTTGTCTGTTTTGCAATCCGACACTCCTACGTCCTCCGGCGCCCCCTTTTGCCTCTTTTCGTGTGCGGGTGTTAAACACTCTTGGAATAGACCGAGATTTGCCAAGCGGCCTTGGTAGACCACTGGTAGACCGCCTGTCAAGTTTCGTGCCATTTGGAGTCCGTTTGATACTCCAACGGTTAGCCGGGGAACCGTAAAGGCCTCGTGTGTCTTGCAGCCCAACATCCCTCGAAAGTGGCCCAATAACCCATCCAAAACCCCTCCATCCTCTCGACCGTTCGATCACGATCGCGTGGCCGAAAACTGCACTCCATTTGGACACTCCAACCTCCTCCTAGCTATAAAAAGGTGCTCCCCTCCGAAATCCTCGCGCAGATAAACCCTAGCAAACTCCTCCCCGCGCCACCGGACATGTTGGGAATATAACTACCAGGTATGACCTGCCTAGGAGGGGCCGGGTCAGTCCTAATGGCGGGTCACAAAGGAAGCCCAATAAACATTCAAGGCGATAGTTTATTAGACTTATAGAAGGCTTAAGGCCTAGAGGCGGCTTAAGGCCCAATATTGTAAACCTCTGCATGTAAGGAAAGACTTGTAAAGAAAGGCATGTAAAAGAAGTCACCGAGCCGGACACGTTTTATGAGCCGGCCGGGACTCTGTAGGCCACCAGGCGTCAGCCCATGTATATAAGGGGACGACCCGGTGGTGGCTTAGGGCAAGAAACAAGAGATCGATAACCAAGCCGGCGAACTAGCCTCTTGGTGATCGAAACCCCAGCAATATCAACACAACTAGACGTAGGCTTTTACCTTCATCTTAAGGGGCCGAACTAGTATAAAATCTCTCGTGTCCTTTGTCCCTATTAACCCCTTTAAGCTTCCTAGTTGCGATGGCCCTATGACTAAGTCCTCTTGCTAGGACATCTGCTGTGACAATTCCACGACAGTTGGCGCCCACCGTGGGGCTTGCGCACGGTGGATTTGAGTTCTTGAAGGGCAACTTCAAAGGGCTCAAGAGATACGCTGTGGGCCGGATG
Organism: Triticum dicoccoides; assembly: GCF_002162155.2. Lineage (NCBI taxonomy): Eukaryota > Viridiplantae > Streptophyta > Magnoliopsida > Poales > Poaceae > Triticum > Triticum dicoccoides. Next base: position 192,770,007 of record NC_041392.1, read on the forward strand.
ACCAAGAGTCGTCGCGGCAAGCTCTACATCAACGACGAAGGCCGGGCCCCCGAGGCCGGCCCAATTGAGTACGGGTACCGGGTCCCCTTCGGCGGAATTCATGTCTTCATCGGCCGGATCGGCGAATTGGGCCCTGAGCCGGACATCCACACCAACCTCGTCGAAACGGCTCAGCGCGCGAGGTCCACCTGTGTTCAATCTGTCGTGAAGCATGCCTTCGTAGGTTGCATCCATGACGGTGAATACTCTGAAGGATCGGTGGATGGCGATGAGACAGCCATCTGTTCTGACGCTACATCATCAACGGGCGAGACGGACTCTTTGTATCAGCTGCAGGATGGCATGCTCGGGGGCTGTTCCGATGGCAGCAGTATTCCGGACCCCTTTGAGCCACCGAATCGAGGCGGAGTCTTCATGGCAGGCATGCAGCCCAGGCAGAACTCCACAGCTGTAGCAGCAACAACCACCGGGTCGGCAGCAGCCGGGTCAGGAGACTCCGCGCGCCCCCGGCTCAGATTCTAATGGACCTCACAGATAAGCTGACAGCTCTGTTGACTGCCATGGTGGAGCCGGCGGATAAGGTTCAGCACGACGCGGAGGTGGCACGCGTACGTGAAGAGATGGTACAAGCTAAGGAGAATTTAGCAGCAGAAGAGGTCAGGATGGCCGCAGAGCGGGCGGCTTTGGACGCTCGTGCTCAGCAGCTTCAAGCGGAGACTTTCCGGCTCTCGGTGGATCTAAACGCGTCAAACGAGGTCATGAGAAGAAGGCATCAGAAAACTCAGTCACGGCTACCTTTGACGCTCGATCCTAGGAACCTTTTCCATACGCTCGGGGCCGGCCCAAGTAACCCGCCAGAGGCAAATCGGATCACGACACCCGGGGCACCGGTTCAGCCACGCGCCATGGAACCAGCTCATGTACATACTGCTCCGCCTCATTATGTGCCAACACCATCGGGTCACTTCTCCAATCCTTTGGAAAACCTCATTGCTGCGTCGGCTCATTTGGCGGCTCTCTCGATGGAAGGCGACTCTCCGGCAGCGATCGAAACGCGAAGGGTGAGAGAACTTCTTCAAACAGCTCTGGCGCAGCAGGATGCGTACTCTTATAGTCGAGACATGATCCATTCAACCCCTCACCCGAGTCAGAGCCCAAGCTACTGTAGGCATATGGACTCAGCTGATATGTCAAGCAATGCTCAACGCCGCAACCGGCCACATAGGCATGAGCCGGCATAGGCTGGAGCCCTTACCTTAGTGGATCAGGAGAGGATCCGACAAGAGGCTGAGCGAGCGGTTCAACTGGCAGCAGAGCAGGCGGCTCATCAGACTTTTCTGGCTTATCCAGCAACCTTGGTTGAGGCAGGAGTGGCCACAAGAACCGGAGGTGTCCCTTGCCTGGTGCCGACCATACGTAATGAGCGTTTGCCAAAGGACTTCAAGGGGCCTCGTAAGGTGCCTAATTACACAGCCGACTTGCAGTCTGGGGTCTGGATTGAGAGTTATGAGATGGCAATGGAGCTGTTGGAGGTCAGCGACGCGGCAATGGCTAAGTATTTCACTATGATGTTGGATGGAACAACTCACACTTGGCTAAAAGGATTGCCCCCCAATTCCATCCGCTCATGGGCGGAGTTAAAAGCCCGGTTCATTCATAACTTCAAGGACACATGCAAACAACCTATGTCAATCGTGGACCTGACTAATTGTAAACAAGTGGAAGGTGAGTCCACAACCCATTGGGTGTGCCAGGTCAAAGAGATAATTCATTCATCTGATAAGATGGATGCCAGCTCGGGAGTCTTAATGTTGGAGAAAAAATGTCGTTTTGAACCTCTGAAGCAGAAGCTGGGGCGGCTTAAATGTGACTGCAATGACATGGGCCAGTTGATGGCGGCTCTCATCAAGTATGCTGATTCTGATAGTACCAAGGACCCTGTGTCTGATGAAGAAAAGGCATGGAAGGGAAAGAAGAACGGCAACAGCAAGGGTTACCAGCATAACCCGGCGAATCAAGGAGGTAATAAACGTAAGGCTGACGAATTTGTGGCTAACACCAATGCGCAGGGCAACAATCAACAGCGCAAGGGTAGGCAACCCCCTCGGTCGGGCGGGTCAGGTCCCACCCTTGAGCAACTATTGAATGAACCTTGTCCAAGACACGACACCCGGGAGAAGCTAGCCACCCATCTGTGGAAGGACTGCACAATCATGAAGGCGTTTAAAAATTCAAATGCATTTGATGGAAGTCACGGCCCTAGCGGCGGTTCAGGTGGAGGTGGATTTCATGGCTCGGGCGCCGGTTCAGGTGGAGGCGGCTTTCACGGTCAGGGTCATACGGGTAACCAGGGAGGTTATAATCCACAACCCGACCAAGGTAATCAGCAACAACAGTCCGGATATCAGAGCAACCCAAAACAGTTGAATAGTGAGCAATATCATGTATTTACCACTAGCTTGTGCAAGAGGGACCAGAAGCTTCACAAGAGGGCTGTCAATGCCATTGAGCCGGCGATTCCACGTTACGTACGGTGGTCAGAACAGACTATTGTGTGGAGCAGAGAGGATCATCCTCCCCGGGTTGATAATCCGGGTCACTTGGCCTTGGTATTAGCGCCTCAGGTTGGTGGATATAAATTCACTAAAGTGCTCATGGATGGAGGCAGTAGCATCAACATCCTCTACTATGAGACATTTCGTCGGATGGGGTTGACTGATAAGAGTCTTAAGCTATCCAACACTGTTTTTCACAGTGTGGTACCTGGCAAGTTGTCATACCCAGTTGGTAAGATTGAACTAGAAGTAGCCTTTGAGGATGAATATGATTCCAGAGCGGAGAAATTAACCTTTGAGGTGGTTAAGATCAAAAGCCCATATCATGCTCTATTCGGACGACCGACTTACGCCAAGTGCATGGCTCGGTCGTGTTATGTGTACTTGCAGCTCAAGATGCCGGGTTATAAGGGCACCATTACAGTACATGGAAGCCAGAAAATAGCCCTGGAGTGTGAAGAAGGAGATGCTGCATATGCTGAGTCTGTTTGTGCAACAGAGGAGTTAAAGTTTTATAAGGATAATGTTGACCCAGCAGACATGACGTATTTAAAGAAGCCAACAACGGAGCATGAGCCGGTGTTGAAATTCAAGTCAGCTGATGACACCAAGATGGTTGATTTTGTGCCCGGTGACTCATCCAAGCAGTTTATCATCAGTGCCAACTTGGATCCAAAATAGGAAAGCACGCTCATCGAGTTCATCCGTGAGAACCGGGACATCTTTGCATGGAAACTTTCTGACATGCCGGGTGTCCCGAGAGAACTCGCTGAGCACATTCTCAATATTGATCCAAAGTTTAAGCCGGTCAGGTAATTTCTCCGATGGTTCAACGAGGAACGGCGCAAGGCCATTGGAGAAGAGGTGGCTCGGCTCTTGGCGGCCGGGTTCATTGTGGAAGTCTTTCACCCAGAGTGGTTGGCCAACCCGGTACTTGTAGTCACAAAGAACGACACATGGCGTATGTGTGTGGATTACACCGATTTAAACAAAGCTTGTCCAGCTGACCCTTTTGCTCTCCCCCGTATTGATCAGATCATTGATGCTACGGCGGGTTGCGCGCGTTTGAGTTTTTTGGATGCTTATTCAGGTTATCATCAGATCAAGATGGCAGTCAAGGACCAGGAGAAGACAACTTTCATCACTCCGTTTGGAGCCTTCTACTATGTGTCTATGCCCTTCGGGCTCAAGAGTGCCGAGGCAACTTATCAACGGTGTATGTAGAATTGCCTTCACAATCAGATTGGGCGTAATGTTCATGCCTATGTGGATGATATAGTGGTAAAGTCCAAGAAAGAGGAAACCCTGGTCATAGATCTGAAAGAGACCTTTGATAACCTCCGGGTCTACAAAATGATGCTTAACCCGACCAAGTGTGTTTTTGGAGTCCCAGCTGGCAAGCTCTTGGGTTTTTTGGTGTCCAACCGAGGTATTGAAGCTAACCCGGAGAAAATTAAGGCAATCACATCCCTGGCCAAACCAACATGCATCAATGACGTTCAATGCCTGGCGGGTCGTGTTGCTGCTTTGAGCCGGTTCATAAGCCGGTTAGGGGAGAAGGCGATGCCTTTGTATCAGATGATGAAGAAAACGGATGATTTCATTTGGAGCGATGCTGCGAACTCTACTTTTGAGGATCTGAAGAAACAGCTTGCTGAGCCACCGGTCCTTGCTGCTCCAGTTGAGAAAGAGTCGCTATTGCTATACGTAGCCGCCAACTCACGAGCTGTTAGTGTGGCAATTGTGGTGGAGCGCAAGGAGGTTGGCAAGGAACATCCGGTTCAACGGCCAGTTTACTACGCCAGTGAGGTGTTGATTGAATCTAAACAAAGATATCCACATTGGCAGAAGCTCATGTATGGGGTGTTCATGGCAAGCCGGAAGCTCAAACATTACTTTCAGGGTCACCCAATCACCGTGGTTAGCTCTGCTCCTTTGGGAGACATTATTCAAAATAGAGAAGCTACTGGACGAGTCACCAAGTGGGCCATTGAACTTGGGTCTCATGGGTTGAAGTATGTACCACGCACTGCGATCAAATCTCAAGCGCTAGTTGACTTTATTAATGACTGGACAGAGATGCAGATGCCGGAGGAGAAACCAGACAATACATATTGGACGATTCACTTTGATGGGTCTAGACAGTTGGAGGGCTCGGGGGCTAGAGTTGTGTTAACTTCCCCTCGAGGTGAAATTTTTTGTTATGTGTTGCGACTGATGTTTCCTTGTACTAACAACACAGCGGAATATGAAGCCTTGCTCCATGGTTTTCGAATGGCTAAAGAGATGAGCCTGAGCCGGGTCCGGTGTCTTGGCGATTCAGATTTGGTGGCCCAACAAGTATTAGGCAAGTGGGATTCCAAGGACCCTCTCATGGCGGCTTATCACCGTGAAGTTGATGCTGTTGCAGAACATTTTAAGGGTTATCAGGTGGAACACATTGACCATAGGAAGAACGAAGCAGTTGATGCTTTAAGCCTGTTGGAATCTCAGCGTAAGCTAGTGCCACCTAACACCTTTTTGGATGTTTTGCATAACCCATCTGTTAAGTTACCTACAGAAGAAGATCTAGCCATTCCTGACCCGGAAGCACAGTTGGTGGCGGCTCTTCACGTCATCCCAGATTGGACAGTGCCATTCTTGGCTTACATGACCCGGGGCGAGTTGCCAGTGGATGAGACCCTAGCCCGACAGTTAACCCGGCGGTCTAAGTCAATGACAATTTCTGACGGAGAATTATACCATCGCAGCGTCTTCGGAGCATTTCAGTGGTGTGTTTCCCCTGAAGAAGGCCAAGAAATACTTCGTGAGATCCATGAAGGTGATTGTGGTCATCACGCCGGGTCAAAATCTCTTGTGGCCAAAGCTTTTCATCATGGTTTTTACTGGTTAACAGCTCATGCTGATGCAGAAGATCTGGTCAGTAGGTGTGATGGATGTCAAAAATTCGCACGGCGAGCACATGTGCCGGCTCAAGAGTTGCGGATGATTCCAATCACCTGGCCGTTTGCGGTCTGGGGGCTTGACATGGTTGGACCTTTCAAAAGGTCTAACGATAAAAAGACACATCTTTTAGTGGCAGTTGACAAATTCACAAAGTGGGTTGAGGCAGAGCCAGTGAGTAAGTGTGATGCGGCCATGGCGGTTTAGTTCATGAAAAAGGTGATTTTTCGTTTTGGTTTTCCACACAGCATTATCACTGGCAATGGCACTAATCTATCCCAAGGGGCTATGGAGGAGTTTTGTCAACGCGAGCATATCCGGCTCGATGTTTCTTTTGTAGCTTATCCTTAGTCCAATGGTCAAGCTGAGAGAGAAAATCAGGAAATCTTAAAAGGTCTCAAGCCCCGGCTTATGGTTCCCTTGCAGCGAATGCCGGGTTGTTGGGTAGAGGAGTTACCCTCGGTGCTGTGGAGTATCAACACCACTCCTAACAGGTCTACAGGTTATACACCTTTCTTCATGGTTTATGGAGCGGAAGCGGTGTTTCCTAGTGACATCCGTCATGACTCGCCCTGTGTGGCAGCTTATGTTGAAGCTAATAACGAGCAAGCTAGACAGGATGCACTTGACTTGTTGGATGAGGAAAGAGACTTAGCAGCGGCTCGATCAGCAATTTATCAACAGGACCTGCACCGTTATCACAGCCGCCGGGTTAAGTCCAGGACTTTTCAAGAAGGTGACCAGGTGCTCCGGCTCATCCAGGATCTGTCAGATGCACACAAGTTATCCCCGCCTTGGGAAGGACCCTTTGTGGTTAGCAAGAACTTAAACAATGGGTCATATTACCTCATTGACGTCCGAGAGCACAAAGACTCACGTAAGTCGGAGGAGGAGACCCGCCGGCCGTGGAACATTGCTCAACTTCGGCCATACTACACCTGAGCCACCGGCTCTCATCATGTACATACTTTGACGTTGTATATACTATGATAAGTAATAAAGCAGGACCTCGGTCTTTTTCCTTTTCAAAGATTACATATCTTTACTATCTTTTATTTAATATGACTATTAAGGAGCCGATCATATCTGAATCAAGTCTAACCTTTTTGGTCTGGCTTATGATTGTATTCAAATCTAGCTGTAAACTATCATGGTCACTTGGGGGCTTCCTGTTCAAACATAGGTCGTATTCGAACCAAAGAGAACATAGCTGTCGTAACCCTCTTGATCGGCTCAAAAGCCAAACTCACTAGGGGGCTTCTTGATCATATTTGAATCATAGCTTAACCCCTTTTGGGTCCGACTTGGATCGTATTCGAATCAGGGTCGTTAAAAACCTCTCAAGGTCATTTGGGGGCTTCCTGTTCAAACATAGGTTGTATTCGAACCAAAGAGAACATAGCTGTCAGTACCCTCTTGATCGGCGCAACGCCAAAGCCACTGGGGGCTATATGGTCGTACTCGAATCTTAGCTTAACCCCTTTGATTCGGTTTACTGATCGTATTCGAATCACAAACCCCCAACTCTTAACTACAAGGTTAAGTTATATTGATTATTAACTGTTATTTGTCTTATTTGTTTTATTGTTTTTTTATTGTCTCAATTTTAAAACAAGTCAGCACGGTCTTTTCACCGGCTTAACTATTTGACAATAAGCTACTAAGGCATTAAAGTCATTAGTCATACAGAAGCATTGACTTCTCAAAAGGTTTGGATCATCAACCTCATCACCCGGATCACATAAACCGGTGGTTCAGAGGCAAAAAATACAGTTTTGACTGTTATTTGAAGAATAGTTGTTTTCTATATTAATCAAAGGTTGTTTCAACCTTGGATATTTTCACATCTGTTTTCTGTTTTTCCTCTATTATAATAAAATATTGGTTATAAACCGGGTGTTCTGACCCGTTCGGTACTAAACCGCCAAGCCATTTTTTCCTTTTTATCTACAGGAACAGAGCTGAAGTATTGCAGAGATAACCATAAATATGATGCATATATTAAGACCAGAAAGCACAGAGTAACACACGGTGTCTTATGCGCGATGGCATAGGCAAAATAGGCAGTTTTTTCAAAACTAATCTATTACAAGGCTTTTAAAATCCCATGAAGATGATCCTCATTCCTCCCTCGCCGGGTCAAAACCGTTCACAGCAATAAATTCTGCTTCTTCATCAATCAAGCTGGCTGGGTCAACATCTGGAGCAAATGTATGTTGACGAACTGGCGGGATAAGGTCGGTCACCTTGTAGGAGGGAGTCGCCATCTTCTTATTGTCCAAATCAAAACCCGGATGGTATTTATCGATATTTGTTTCATCTCCGAGAATGGTGGCTTGAGGTCGCACCTCCCTCAAGCAAGCAACAAAGTCATCCTGTTCAAATAGAGAACCATCTTCCTTTACCGTGGGGTATCCTCTGGCTACATCCGCCGGGTCTAGATCTAGCACCCAAGCCTTGGAGCGGCTCAGGGCAGTCAAAGCTCTGGCTCTGGCACATGATCGCTTGACTTCTTGGAACCTGGCAGGTAAGATTGACAGCTTTTTCAAGACATCACTCAGTCGGTTGGGTCCTTGATTGGTAGGAGAGATAGCGGTAAGTGCCCGTTGTGCGCCAATGTACAACTGCTCTACTAATGTATAGACCGCCTTCAGTTTAGTCACGTTGTCTTGCCTCAGATTCTTGCTTCGCGGGCCTGCACATATTTTATAAACAAAGGGTCAGGTAGCGGTTTGTATTCCGGGTCAAAAGAAGGTACAACAGATCAGTACAGATGACGTACCAAAAATGGCGGAAACCATCTGAGACACCCGGTTCTTTAATCCGGTCAGCTCCGTAGTAACCTCTTCCAGAGCTGTTTCAGCTTTCTTGGCGCGTTGTATCAGCAGCGTCTTCTCTTCAGCCCAGGTTTTCTTCTTGGCAGTTAAGCTGGTTTTCAATTTTTCCGTCTCAGCAAGACTTAATTGAAGCTTGGAGTCAGCACCCTTGATTTCTGCCTCCTGATCCGCCAGCCGGGTCTTGGCGTCAGGCAATTGCGAACCCAATTTAGATAGGGCGTTCTGCAAAACATATACACGTTGTCAAAGCTCAAGTGTCAAGATTCAAGTCTCAAGTGCCTTTGCACTGCAAAACCACATGAGACTTGGGGGCTAATGTATGCCAAAGCAATTTCTTATGACTCTAACATATTTCAAGTCCCAAGTACCTTACAAAGTAACAACACTTGGCACTTGGGGGCTAATGCATGATATTAAGAAAGTCTCTCAAGATTAAGCCGGATTACAATATTAGTTGGGTTCGGTACAAGACAGTTATGAAATTAAAAGTACCGGTTCATTTATTATCAAGTGAATCGGCCCTTGGGGACTACAAGTGAAGTTTATTCTAATTTATTGGACTTCAGAAAAATCTAAAGGTAAAGCTTTAGCCTATATCATAAGTCTACAGATCATTCAGGTTTTATCATAATCTATAGACTTAGGGGCTGGCAGAATATAAGTAAGCCGGAAAAACATACCTCATACTTCAGCTACAACTGCTTGACCATTTCGATCTCTGACTCACGGCTGGAGTGCACATGGCTGAGATAGCCGGACAGTATGTCATTGGCGTTCAGATGGCTATAATGAGAAATATCAAAACACACTCTCTGTCTCTCCAGGGCCTCTTGTTTTGCGGTGTGACGGGCCAACACGGTGGGATTCCCCGGCTCAACAAAGCGGCTTCCAGTGATCAGAACGTCCTGGGTAGACGGTGATGGCGGGTTGGCCGAGCTGGATGGTCCGGTAGCAGAAGGGTTAACGAGGGTATCGTCAGCTGATGGCTCAGGAGGATTTGTTTGAGTGTTGGCCACCGGGTTTTCTGGTGCTTCAGTTGGAGGGGGAGAAGGCGGCATGGCCGGTTCAGGTGCAAGGACTGGCAGGTCTTCCGCCGGCTTAGTCACCTTGGCCTTCTTGGATTTGGCTTGGCCGCTAAGAAAGATGTTATGAAACAGTTAGTATAAAGAAGCAGTTTAAAAGACATGGAGGAAAGATAATTTCTTGCTTACCCAGGGGCAGTCCTGAAGGCCGGGAATTGAGTTTGAGACGAGTCGCCAGAAGAGCGAGACACCTCCTGCAAAGATAAAAATAAAGTTAGTGATGCAAGGGAGAAGATCCAGTAATGAAAAGTAAAAGACAAAGATATAAACCTCATTCGGGCGTTTTTGAGGAGTCTGTTGAAGAACAGAAGGCAGTTCATCGTTGTTCCGGGCCTGACAGCGACTCTCATGTTGCTGCTTTTTCAAAAGAAAATGAGGGTCCAGATAAGCCAAAGGGTGTGAAAACCTTACTTTCTGGGTTACGACTTGTCGTGGAATTGTCACGGCAGATGTCCTTAGTGTCAGGACTTAGTCGCGGGGCCAACGCATCTATGTGGTAGCTTGAAGGGGTTGAGCGGAATCGAGAGACACAACATAAGACAATGATTTAGACGGCTTCGGGCCCCGGGAAACATCATCCGGTAATAACCCTACATGCTGTTTGTGGCTAGATCTCATTATGCTCATGAGAGAGTCGCCGCATAAGCCGGCTCCCCCTTTGTGTCTAGCCCTAGAGATTATTTTTCTGTCCCTCTTTGGGGAGCCCTGCCCCTCCTTATATATGTTGAAGGGGCGGGTTACATATAGAGTCCTACTAGGACTAGGACTAGTCTATCCTTTCTCACAAGTTGAATACAAGTCCGGGTCTTGCTTCCTCGTAAAGGAAATATTCGTCATCCCTTTCCTCTTAAGCCGGCCCACCAGAGTATAAGCTGGCCTGCTGGGCCTTGGGCCTTTTCGTCTGTCTGATTCACCCGCCAGGTCTCCAGTGATTCGCCAAGCTCCAGCCAGGTCTCTGGTGAGTCGCCAAGCCCCGCCGGGTCATGATTCCGGTCGGGTCATACCGCGGGGTATATCCCCGACATTAGCCCCCAGTTTAATTTTGATTTATCCATGTTAAACTGATCCTGTAAAATAAACACAAGAACAAACTTGATAGGTTGTGCTTTGGGTTAAATACTTTCCTGAACCGGCACCTGATTATCTTTAAGTCCTTGTCATTTCCTCCTGGATGCATACTCAAAGATCTTATAGCAAATCTCTTTTAACAGATATGTCCAAACCTTGCCAATGCAAAAATCCAGATACTTCTTATGAGAAATCCGGGTCAATAGGCCAGCTTCAAAGCCAATTTGCAGACATTGGTATATTGTAATAAATAATCCACTTGAATCGTCTTCCAAAGCGCCGGTTTAAAAAAATATTGGTCTTGAAAAAACCCATCTGACTTCCAGCCGGCTTGTAGAACTTGCCGGTTTATCATTACCAAAATATCCGGTTTGTAAATATTGATAGCACTGGGGCATAATTGTTGTCGACGCCGGGTCATAGTTATTGGTGACGCCGGGTCAATCTGGTTTACTCAAAATTGAGAATTTGAAGATTTTTTTCTCCCTTATATCCATATTACCTGTAGCCCCCAAGTCTTAAGCAGAAACAAAGTGATGACTTTAAGACTTGCTTCAATATAAATACTGCCACTTTGAAGAAATCCATGGTGTTCATCTTAGTCACTAGTAAAGACTGAATACTCCATATATGTAGCCCCCAAGTGTCGGGTTGTCATGCTTGCAGCAACCTGGGACTTGTAATTGCCTTATACGCATAAAAAACTACAACTAGTGTAGCCCCCAAGGGCCGGGTCATTATGCAATAATGAGCATGGACTTTATAAATATGATCATATAGACTTGAACAACAACGTGTAGCCCCAAGGGCCGGCTCAGTAAGATAATATTGAGCTGGGACTTTATATATACTGTTGGGGAATGTAGTAATTTCAAAAAAATTCCTACGCACATGCAAGATCATGGTGATGCATAGCAACGAGAGGGGAGAGTGTTGTCTACGTACCCTCGTAGACCGAAGCGAAAGCGTTGACGCAACGTAGAGGAAGTAGTCGTACGTCTTCCCGGTTCAACCGATCCAAGCACCGTTACTCCGACACCTCCGAGTTCTTGGCACACGTTCAGCGCGATGACGTTCCCCGGGCTCCGATCCAGCAAAGCTTCGGGGAGGAGTTCCGTCAGCACGACGGCGTGGTGACGATCTTGATGTTCAACCGTCGCAGGGCTTCGCCTAAGCACCGCTACAATATGACCGAGGTGGAATATGGTGGAGGGGGGCACCGCATACGGCTAAGGAACGATCACAAAGATCAACTTGTGTGTCTATGGGGTGCCCCTGCCCCCGTATATAAAGGAGTGGAGGAGGGGAGGGCCGGCCCTCTCTATGGCGCGCCCTAGGGGAGTCCTACTCCCACCGGGAGTAGGATTCCCTCTTTCCTAGTCCAACTAGGAGTCCTTCCATGTAGTAGGAGTAGGAGACAAGGAAGGGGAAGAGGGAAGAGAAGGAAGGAGGGGGCGCAACCTCTCCCCCTAGTACAATTCGAACTAGGCCTTGGGGGGGCGCGCGGCCTGCCTCTCCCTCTCCCCTAAAGCCCAATAAGGCCCATATACTTCTTCTCCCGTATTCCCGTAACTCCCCGGTACTCCGAAAAATACCCGAACCACTCGGAACCTTTCCGATGTCCGAATATAGTTATCCAATATATCAATCTTTACGTCTCGACCATTTCGAGACTCCTCGTCATGTCCCTGATCTCATCCAGGACTCTGAACTCCTTCGGTACATCAAAACTCATAAACTCATAATACAACTGTCATCGAAACCTTAAGCGTGCGGACCCTACGGGTTCGAGAACAATGTAGACATGACCGAGACACCTCTCCGGTCAATAACCAATGGCGGAACCTGGATGCTCATATTGGCTCCCACATACTCTACGAAGATCTTTATCGGTCAGACCGCATAATAACATACGTTGTTCCCTTTGTCATCGGTATGTTACTTTCCCGAGATTTGATCGTCGGTATCTCAATACCTAGTTCAATCTCGTTACAGGCAAGTCTCTTTACTCATTCCGTAATACATCATCTCACAACTAACTCATTAGTTGCATTGCTTGCAAGGCTTAAGTGATGTGCATTACCGAGAGGACCCAGAGATACCTCTCCGACAATCGGAGTGACAAATCCTAATCTCGAAATACGCCAACCCAACATGTACCTTTGGAGACACCTGTAGAGCTCCTTTATAATCACCCAGTTACGTTGTGATGTTTGGTAGCACACAAAGTGTTCCTCCGATAAACGGGAGTTGCATAATCTCATAGTCATAGGAACATGTATAAGTCATGAAGAAAGCAATAGCAACATACTAAACAATCGGGTGCTAAGATAATGGAATGGGTCATGTCAATCGGATCATTCACCTAATGATGTGATCCCGTTAATCAAATAACAACTCTTTGTCCATGGTTAGGAAACATAACCATCTTTGATTAACGAGCTAGTCAAGTAGAGGCATACTAGTGACATTCTGTTTGTCTATGTATTCACACATGTATTATGTTTCCAGTTAATACAATTATAGCATGAATAATAAACATTTATCATGATATAAGGAAATAAATAATAACTTTATTATTGCCTCTAGGGCATATTTCCTTCAGTCTCCCACTTGCACTAGAGTCAATAATCTAGTTCACATCGCCATGTGATTCAACACTAATAGTTCACATTACCATGTGATTAACACCCATAGTTCACATCATCATGTGACCTATACCCAAAGGGTTTACTAGAGTCAGTAATCTAGTTCACATCGCTTATGTGATTAACACCCAAAGAGTACTAAGGTGTGTTCATGTTTTTCTTGTGAGATAATTTTAGTCAACGGGTCTGTCACATACAGATCCTTAAGTATTTTGCGAATTCTTTGTCTACAATGCTCTGCACGGAGCTACTCTAGCTAATTGCTCTCACTTTCAATATGTATCTACATCAAGACTTAGAGTCATCCAGATCTGTATCAAAACTTGCATCGATGTAACTTTTTACGACAATCCTTTTGTCACCTCCATAATTGAGAAATATTTCCTTATTCCACTAAGGATAATTTTGACCGCTGTCCAGTGATCTACTCTTAGATCACTATTGTACTCCCTTGCTTAACACAGTGTAGGGTATACAATAGATCTGGTACACAGCATGGCATACTTTATAGAACCTATGGCTGAGGCATATGGAATGACTTTCATTCTCTTTCTATCTTCTGCCGTGGTCGGGCTTTGAGTCTTACTCAATTTCACACCTTGTAACACAGCCAAGAACTCTTTCTTTGACTGTTCCATTTTTGAACTACTTCAAAATATTGTCAAGGTATGTACTCATTGAAAAAACTTATCAAGCGTTTTGATCTATCTCTATAGATCTTGATGCTTAATATGTAAGCAGCTTCACCGAGGTCTTTCTTTGAAAAACTTCTTTCAAAAACACTCCTTTATGCTTTGCAGAATAATTCTACATTATTTCCGATCAACAATATGTCATTCACATATACTTATCAGAAATGTTGTAGTGCTCCCACTCACTTTCTTGTAAATACAGGCTTCACCGCAAGTCTGTATAAAACTATATGCTTTGATCATCTCATCAAAGTGCATATTCCAACTCCGAGATGCTTGCACCAGTCCATAGATGGATCGCTGGAGCTTGCACATTTTATTAGCACCTTTAGGATTGACAAAACCTTCTGGTTGTATCATATACAACTCTTCTTTAATAAATCCATTAAGGAATGCAGTTTTGTTTTTCCATTTGCCGGATTTCATAATCATAAAATGCGGCAATTGCTAACATGATTCGGACAGACTTAAGCATAGATACGAGTGAGAAAATCTCATCGTAGTCAACACCTTGAACTTGTCAAAAACCTTTTGCGACAATTCTAGCTTTGTAGATAGTAACACTACTATCAGCGTCCGTCTTCCTCTTGAAGATCCATTTATTTTCTATGGCTTGCCGATCATCGGGCAAATCCATCAAAGTCCATACTTTGTTCTCATACATGGATCATATCTCAGATTTCATGGCCTCAAACCATTTCGCGGAATCTGGGCTCATCATCGCTTCCTCATAGTTCGCAAGTTCGTCATGGTCTAGTAACATGACTTCCAGAACAGGATTACCGTACCACTCTGGTGCGGATCTCACTCTGGTTTACCTACGAGATTCGGTAGTAACTTGATCTGAAGTTACATGGTCATCATCATTAGCTTCCTCACTAATTGGTGTAGTAGTCACAAGAACAGATTTCTGTGATGAACTACTTTCCAATAAGGGAGATGGTACAATTACCTTATCAAGTTTTCTACTTTCCTCCCACTCACTTCTTTCGAGAGAAACTCCTTCTCTAGAAAGGATCCATTCTCAGCAATGAATAACTTGCCTTTCGGATCTGTGATAGAAGGTGTACCCAACAGTCTCCTTTGGGTATCCTATGAAGACATATTTCTCCGTTTTGGGTTTGAGCTTATCAGGATGAAACTTTTTCATATAAGCATCACAACCCCAAACTTTAAGAAACGACAACTTTGGTTTCTTGCCAAACCACAGTTCAAATTGTGTCGTCTCAACGGATTTAGATGGTGCCCTATTTAACGTGAATGTAGCTGTCTCTAATGCATAACCCCAAACGATAGTGGTAAATTGGTAAGAGACATCATAGATCGCACCATATCTAATAAAGTACGGTTACGATGTTCGGACACACCATTACACTGTGGTGTTCCAGGTGGCGTGAGTAGTGAAACTATTTCACATTGTTTTAACTGAAGGCCAAACTCGTAACTCAAATATTTTACTTCTGCGATCATATCGTAGAAACTTTTATTTTTGTTACGATGATTCTCCACTTCACTCTGAAATTCTTTGAACTTTTCAAATGTTTCGGACTTGTGTTTCATCAAGTAGATATACTCATATCTGCTCAAATCATCTGTGAAGATCAGAAAATAATGATACCTGCCGCGAGCTTCAATATTCATCGGACCACATACATCAGTATGCATGATTTCCAACAAATATGTTGCTTGCTGCATTGTTCCGGAGAACGGAGTCTTAGTCATGTTGCCCATGAGGCATGGTTCACAAGCATCAACTGATTCATAATCAAGTGATTCCAAAAGCCCATCAGCATGGATTTTCTTCATGCGCTTTACACCAATATGACCTAAACGGCAGTGCCACAAATAAGTTGCACTATCATCATTAACTTTGCATCTTTTGGTTTCAATATTATGAATATGTGTATCACTACGATCGAGATCCAACGAACCATTTTCATTGGGTGTGTAACCATATAAGGTTTTATTCATGTAAATAGAACAACAATTTATTCTCTTACTTAAATGAATAACCATATTGCAATAAACATGATCAAATCATATTCATGCTCAACGCAAACACCAAATAACACTTATTTAGGTTCAACACTAATCCCAAAAGTATAGGGAGTGTGCGATGATGATCATATCAATCTTGGAACCACTTCCAACACACATCGTCACTTCACCCTTAACTAGTCTATGTTCATTCTGCAACTCCCGTTTTGGGTTACTACTCTTAGCAACCGAACCAGTATCAAATACTGAGGGGTTGCTACGAACACTAATAAAATACACATCAATAATCTGTATCAAATATACCTTTGTTCACTTTGCCATCCTTCTTATCCGCCAATCACTTGGGGTAGTTCCGCTTCCAGTGACCAGTCCCTTTGCAGTAGAAGCACTTAGTCTCAGGCTTAGGACCAGACTTGGGCTTCTTCACTTGAGCAGCAACTTGCTTGCTGTTCTTCTTGAAGTTCCCCTTCTTCCCTCTGCCCTTTTCTTGACACTAGTGGTCTTGTCTACCATCAACACTTGATGTTTTTCTCAATTTCTACCTTCGTCAATTTCAGCATTACGAAGAGCTTGGGAATCGTTTCCGTTATCCCTTGCATATCATAGTTCATCACGAAGTTCTACTAACTTGGTGATGGTGACTAGAGAATTCTTTCAATCACTATTTTATCTGGAAGATTAACTCCCACTTGATTGAAGCAATTGTAGTACCCAGACAATCTGAGCACATGCTCACTAGTTGAGCGATTCTCCTCCATCTTTTAGCCATAGAACTTATTGGAGACTTCATATCTCTCAACTCGGGTATTTGCTTGAAATATTAACTTCAACTCCTAGAACATCTCATATGGTCAATGACGTTCAAAACGTCTTTGAAGTCCCGATTCTAAGCCGTTAAGCATGGTGCACTAAACTATCAAGTAGTCATCATATTGAGCTAGCCAAACGTTCATAACGTCTACATCTGCTCCTGCAATAGGTCTGTCACCTAGCGGTGCATCAAGGACATAATTCTTCTGTGCAGCAATGAGGATAAACCTCAGATCACGGATCCAATCCGCATCATTGCTACTAACATCTTTCAACACAATTTTCTCTAGGAACATATCAAAATAAACATATGAAAGCAACAACGCGAGCTATTGATCTACAACATAGATATGCTAATACTACCAGGACTAAGTTCATGATAAATTAAAGTTCAATTAATCATATTACTTAAGAACTCCCACTTAGATAGACATCCCTCTAATCCTCTAAGTGATCACGTGATCCAAATCAACTAAACCATGTCCGATCATCACGTGAGATGGAGTAGCTTCATTGGTGAACATCACTATGTTGATCATATCTACTATATGATTCACGCTCGACCTTTCGGTCTCAGTGTTTCGAGGCCATATCTACATATGCTAGGCTCGTCAAGTTTAACCTGAGTATTCTGCGTGTGCAAAACTGGCTTGCACCCGTTGTAGATGGACGTAGAGCTTATCACACCCGATCATCACGTGGTGTCTGGGCACGACGAACTTTGGCAACAGTGCATACTCAGGGAGAACACTTTTTATCTTGAAATTTAGTGAGAGATCATCTTATAATGCTACCATCAATCAAAGCAAGATAAGATGCATAAAAGATAAACATCACATGCAATCAATATAAGTGATATGATATGGCCATCATCATCTTGTGCTTGTGATCTCCATCTCCGAAGCACCGTCATGATCACCATCGTCATCGGCGTGACACCTTGATCTCCATCGTAGCATCGTTGTCGTCTCGCCAATCTTATGCTTCTACGACTATCGCTACCGCTTAGTGATAAAGTAAAGCATTACAGGGCGATTGCATTGCATACAATAAAGCGACAACCATATGGCTCCTGCCAGTTGCCGATAACTTGGTTACAAAACATGATCATCTCATACAATAAAATTTAGCATCATGCCTTGACCATATCACATCACAACATGCCCTGCAAAAACAAGTTAGACGTCCTCTACTTTGTTTGTTGCAAGTTTTACGTGGCTGCTACGGGCTTAAGCAAGAACCAATCTTACCTACGCATCAAAACCACAACGTTAGTTTGTCAAGTTGGTGCTGTTTTAACCTTCGCAAGGACCGGGCATAGCCACACTCGGTTCAACTAAAGTTGGAGAAACTGACACCTGCCAGCCACCTGTTTGCAAAGCACGGCGGTAGAACCAGTCTCACGTAAGCGTACGCGTAATGTCGGTCCGGGTCGCTTCATCCAACAATACCGCCGAACCAAAGTATGACATGCTGGTAAACAGTATGACTTATATCGCCCACAACTCACTTGTGTTCTACTCATGCATATAACATCAAACCATAAAACCTAGGCTCTGATACCACTATTGGGGAACGTAGTAATTTCAAAAAAATTCCTACGCACACGCAAGATCATGGTGATGCATAGCAACGAGAGGGGAGAGTGTTGTCTATGTACCCTCGTAGACCGAAGCGGAAGCGTTGACGCAACATAGAGGAAGTAGTCGTACGTCTTCCCGGTTCAACCGATCCAAGCACCGTTACTCCGGCACCTCCGAGTTCTTGGCACACGTTCAGCTCGATGACGCTCCCCGGGCTCCGATCCAGCAAAGCTTCGGGGAGGAGTTCCGTCAGCACGACGGCGTGGTGACGATCTTGATGTTCAACCGTCGCAAGGCTTCGCCTAAGAACCGCTACAATATGACCGAGGTGGAATATGGTGGAGGGGGGCACCGCACACGGCTAAGGAACGATCACGAAGATCAACTTGTGTGTCTATGGGGTGCTCCCTGCCCCCGTATATAAAGGAGTGGAGGAGGGGAGGGCCGGCCCTCTCTATGGCGCGCCCTAGGGGAGTCCTACTCCCACCGGGAGTAGGATTCCCCCTTTCCTAGTCCAACTAGGAGTCCTTCCATGTAGCAGGAGTAGGAGACAAGGAAGGGGAAGAGGGAAGAGAAGGAAGGAGGGGGCGCAGCCTCTCCCCCTAGTCCAATTCGGACTAGGCCTTGGGGGGGCGCGCGGCCTGCCTCTCCCTCTCCCCTAAAGCCCAATAAGGCCCATATACTTCTTTTCCCGTATTCCCGTAACTCCCCGGTACTCCGAAAAATACCCGAACCACTCGGAACCTTTCCGATGTCCGAATATAGTCATCCAATATATCGATCTTTATGTCTCGACCATTTCGAGACTCCTCGTCATGTCCCTGATCTCATCCGGGACTCCGAACTCCTTCGGTACATCAAAACTCAAAAACTCATAATATAACTTTCATCGAAACCTTAAGCGTGCGGACCCTACGGGTTCGAGAACAATGTAGACATGACCGAGACACGTCTCCGGTCAATAACCAATAGCGGAACCTGGATGCTCATATTGGCTCCCACATACTCTACGAAGATCTTTATCGGTCAGACCGCATAACAACATACGTTGTTCCCTTTGTCATCGGTATGTTACTTGCCCGAGATTCGATCGTCGGTATCTCAATACCTAGTTCAATCTCGTTACCGGCAAGTCTCTTTACTCGTTCTGTAATACATCATCTCGCAACTAACTCATTAGTTGCATTGCTTGCAAGGCTTAAGTGATGTGCATTACCGAGAGGGCCCAGAGATACCTCTCCGACAATCGGAGTGACAAATCCTAATCTCGAAATACGCCAACCCAACATGTACCTTTGGAGACACCTGTAGAGCTCCTTTATAATCACCCAGTTACGTTGTGACGTTTGGTAGCACACAAAGTGTTCCTCCGATAAACGGGAGTTGCATAATCTCATAGTCATAGGAACATGTTTAAGTCATGAAGAAAGCAATAGCAACATACTAAACGATCGGGTGCTAAGCTAATGGAATGGGTCATCTCAATCGGATCATTCACCTAATGATGTGATCCCATTAATCAAATAACAACTCTTTGTCCATGGTTAGGAAACATAACCATCTTTGATTAACGAGCTAGTCAAGTAGAGGCATACTAGTGACATTCTGTTTTTCTATGTATTCACACATGTATTATGTTTCCGGTTAATACAATTATAGCATGAATAATAAACATTTATCATGATATAAGGAAATAAATAATAACTTTATTATTGCCTCTAGGGCATATTTCCTTCATATACTTCTTTTGAAAAGAACATCATATGATGTAACCCCCATCATGGGGTTTGAACCCACGCCCACAAGGTTAAGAGCTTTGTGCTTTACCAACTGAGCAGTGGACCCTTCAATATAATGGAATAAAACTTGTGTACCTTGAATTGTTTACAGGAGAAATTGGTAGCCCCAAGGGCCGGCTCATTATGATGTGATGAGCCGGGTCTTTAATAAGGCCAGTAAAATTGTCTTTGCATTAGCCCCCAAGTGCCATGGTGCATGCTGGCAGTAACATGGGACTTGCATATTTGATATAATCTCAAACTGAATAATGTAGCCCCCAAGTGCCGGGTTGTAAACCTGCAGCAACTTGGGACTGTTCTTTCCATTGTAGAATAAATCATATCCATTGATAAAATAATAGCCATTGCGCCAAAGCGACTTTGAATACCTTATCTGTTGACAAGTAAATCCGAAGTTTAAATACCCAACAGCTCTTGGACGATGGCGATTTAATATGCCTCCATTGTAAGTCATATCCTTTGAGAAAATCAAGAATTGATAACCCTTTTGAGACACCAATTTCAATATTTGATGATGGGCTGGAACTTAATCATTTATGTAAGTCATAGCTCTTTAAATCGTGCACAGAGTTTAAACAACATATGCCCTGGCGACTTAACGTCAAAAGCTTGGACGGGTAACTACTCAAATGTAGTCTTATCCTGCACATAAGTAAATCACAAGATCCCCTGGCGATTTATCGCAGGGCGGATCATAATATCCCACATATAACCATCGTGATATTTAATTTGTACTGCCGATTTACATGACCTGTGTAGTAAGGCTGATAACCCAATCCTTAGAAGCCAATACTTCCAAATATATGATGATTGTCACATGCTGGCGACTTATCGTCCAAAGCCAAGCCGGGTTTAAATGAAACCACACTTATATGCTTCAGATATGAGCAAAAAGGATCAAAACTCAAAAGATTGTTTGCAAAAACTTAAACCAAGTAAAAATCGAGGTTTCTGATTCGAATACGATCAGTAAACCGTTCCAAAGGGGTTAAGCTAGGATTCGAATACGATCATGTAGCCCCCAGTGGCTTTGGCGTTGTGCCGATCAAGAGGGTACCGACAGCTATGTTCTCTTTGGTTCGAATACAACCTATGTTTGAACAAGAAGCCCCCAAATGACCTTGAGAGGTTTTTAACGACCCTGATTCGAATACGATCCAAGTCGGACCCAAAAGGGGTTAATCTATGATTCAAATACGATCAAGAAGCCCCCTAGTGAGTTTGGCTTTGCGCCGATCAAAAGGGTTACGACAGCTATGTTCTCTTTGGTTCGAATACGACCTGTGTTTGAATAGGAAGCCCCCAAATGACCTGTAACTGTGGCTATGAGCCGGATCAAAGGGTAATCATAGCTTAGCTCAATAAGCCGGAAGCCCCAAGTGATATATTTCTGAGCTGTGCTCGCCGGATGCGTATGTTTGAGTTGTCCTGTGCAACAAACTCTCTTTGGTCCCTGTAATTTTTTCTAAAAAAACTTGAGCTTGCGGGAAATGAATTCTTTTTAAACCGGAATTTCAAACCGGATATTGAGAGCTTCAGAGCTTTGTGGGAGACAGGTTTACCTTGAGCCAGATTGTAAACCGAAGCATCATTGTGAGCCGGAAATTTTCTGACGGCCTTTAAATTTTCACCAATATGGCGGTAGCCTCCGGCACCGGGTTATTTTCCCTCCAATGACCCGGGGTCTTAAATCTCATGATATTTGCTAAGTCATGTTATCATATCCCCCGAGTCTCAAGGTGACTTGAGGAGTTGGCTTGAGATTCTTCATAATTAACTGTGATATAGACCGGTTTGAATCCTGCATGGGACAACTTGCAAACCGGAGTAATTGCTCTTTTAAAGAAAGCAATATATAATATATAAAAATATGTTGGATGGATTTCACCTGATGCGTCAGGTTAGCAATTATCACCGTGGAGTTGATGATCACCGTGGTGAAACTGTAATCAATCACGGCCGAGTCGGCCGCGGGCGCTGACAGATTTTTCGGCCGCGGCGTTTTAAACCGGTGTGGACGGGAGAGTCGACCGCGGCGTTGTAAACCGGTGCGGTTGCGAGAGGCGGCCACGGTGTTGTAAGCCGGTGCGGTTGCGAGAGGCGGCCATGACCTTGTAAGCCGATGCGGTTGCGAGAGACGGCCATGACGTTGTAAGACGGTGCGGGAGTCCGTTGAGTAACGACGACCACCTGTGCCAAAATATGTTGGCGTGCCTCGCGGTATATTTTTGTCATAAATAATTGCCCTGCATAAACAATATTGTAAAGCAAAAATAAACTTGTTCTTTAACAAAAACAACATGTGCTAATAAATCAAACTTAGATGGATATCACCTGATATTTGTGAATGACTGATGATCTCACAACAGAGACGGCTCAACGCGGCCCTGGCGGCTTCAATACATCAGAGGCGGCTCAACGTGGCCCCGGTGGCTCAACGCAGCAGAGGCGGCTCAATGCGGCCCCGGAGGCCCGCGCTCGATGGCGGCTTAGAGTGGCCCCGGCAACTCAAGATGGCCTCTACGGGCTCAAAGGCGGCACGGACGCGGGTGAATCAGCCACGGGTGCAGACAGGTAATTCAGCCATGGCTTCAAAAATCGACGTAGTATAACGTCTCATTTGTAATGAACAATTGTCCTGATATATTTTTCGGATGTTGATAGCAACTCATCTGAACATCTCTAGTAGCTACCCTTCTGTGATAACAGCCATACACGTGACCGCTTCATCAAAAACTGCCAACGCACATCTCCTGATAATATGGTTGACCTTTTTGACTTGACCTTCCATGTAAACACTTCATGCCCTATTGCCAGATGCATCAAGTATATGCTTGGTTTGGCAGCTCAGCAGCTCATACTCTCTTTTGCTATTTTGCTTGAACAGTAGCACACATTCACTTAGAGCAAAACTAGTACTCCTCAGCTCAAAAAAAAACTAGTACTCCTCGTCAATCAGCAGCGGCGGTACAATAGCTTGACAACGGCCGCGAGGCAGCTTCTACGAGACGGGTCTCAGCAAAGGCAACCCAGAGATGGGTCGCACGGTCAGCGAGGCTGAGAAGGCTCCCCCAGTGAGGCTGTAGAGGCGGCTCGGCCATGAAGTCGGCTTGGAACAGTGACTTTGGCGACACAGAGGCGGACGGCGAGGCCGGTGACTTGGCGCGAGATGTCTGAGGCGAGGCTACTTACAGAGATGATACACAGGCAGGCCCACGCCGACGGCTTGATGTGCAGCAAAGGCAACCAAGGCGAGGTCGGCAAGGTGACAACGGCGCACGGTGACAGAGGTGGCAACAGCCCATAGCGACGGCTGAGGAGGCCCCCGGCGGCTTGGTGGAGGCGCAAGATGAGTCGAAGCATAGCAGCCCGGAACAGAAGCCCCCAGCGAAGAGAGGCGTCGTGGTAAGACGATGGAGGGCGGCGCTCGAGGATGTAGCGAAAACGTTCTCTGTGAGGTGCACGTGGACAGCAGAGGTGAGCACAATGGCAGCCCGCAAGCAGTTTTCAGTAGTGGGTCAGAGCTCCAGCGGCGGCTCACGGTGGCTTGAGGACGCGCAAAGGTGATTTGAGAGGCGGCGATTCAATTCAGCCATGATGGTGACTCGGCGACGGTGTCTTTAGACCGCACCCGCAGAGGTGAGCAGCGGCTGCAAGGCCGTACATCGGAGGCGGACAGCCAGTGAGGCGCGGTTACAGCCGCGGAGGGCGGTGTCCTGGTGACAGCGGAGGCGGCTCCAGGTGCGGACAACGGAGGCGGGTCAGGCGGCCGGCTGAGGCGAGTGAGACGTTCCAGGGCCGCAAGTTCGGGTGGCTCGAGAGCGGCGCAGCCGCTCAAGGCGGAGCAGTGGCCTGGAGGACGCCGGCCGGATGGGCCAAGGCCAAACGGAGCAGCACGAGGTAGTTCCGTAGCGGCGGAGATCGCTGTCACTTTCGAGTCGTGGTTGGTTTGGAAGAGTTCACGTCCGCTTTTTCCTCTGGATCGTGTGTCGGTCAATCTGTATTTTTTTATTGGATCCGCATCAACCAAGGCCTGCAAGATTTGCGTGCGGATAGCTTGCCTCTGATCACGTGTAAACCCACGTAGTAGCCTTTCCATCTTTACTTCTTGAATTTGTTGGGAAACCGGCGCCACCGAGGGTGTGGCGATGGCCTCGTGCGTATCGCACGGGTAGCCTATATCTGGCCATGGGCCGGGTCGGGCCGGGCTTGGGCCGGGCCTAAAAAAGCCCATGGCTGAAAACTGAGGCTCAGGCCCTCCCAGACCCTACCATCGGGCCTATTTTTCAAGCCCAAGCCCGGCCAATCCCATAAAAAGCTCTGAAAAGCCCTTAGGGCTTAGGGCTGTGGGCCGGGCCTCTTTCTTAAAATGCCAATATGCCAAGCCCAAGCCCGTTCAGGCCCTGCTGATGGGCTCAAAACTCAGGCCCAAGCCCGGCCCACGGACAAGCCCATCGGGCCTAGGCCCAAGATTTTAGGGTCGGGCCTGGGTGGGCCGACAGGGCCGGGCCTGAGATGGCCAGGACTAGGGTAGCCCCTCCCGTTTCCCCCACTTTACGTTAAGTGGGTACTTATCCCTTGACCCCCTAGTCCCTATATAAAGCAACAAGGAGCTATCATTGTAATCTCTGATCATTGATTAATAAAGCTGGTCTCCTCCATATCTCTCTGTGCCGTTTACTTTCGCACATTCGACTACTTCGTCTACGACGCTCGCTCTCGCTCCGCAACCTCGGACCGGACTCGCCGGCAGAGTTGCAGAACACGTTATCAGCATGCTTCGCTCCATCAACTCTCCGTCAAGCCTGCATCACGCAGGCTTTCGTCGATCCCGCGGAGGTATAAGATCCGATCCCTCTTTTGCAAAAATAG
This sequence comes from Triticum dicoccoides, assembly GCF_002162155.2. Lineage (NCBI taxonomy): Eukaryota > Viridiplantae > Streptophyta > Magnoliopsida > Poales > Poaceae > Triticum > Triticum dicoccoides. The sequence goes on from NC_041392.1 coordinate 192,794,894, forward strand.
ATTCCTCACGTTCTCGCGATTCCGTTTTTGCGATTAGTCTATTTTTTCGGATTCAATCTACCTATGGTGTGGATTTTTCTCCCAAGAACCGAGCTGATGAATATGTCGCCGACCAATGTCGATGTTCTTGGATCAAGAGGAACTTGTTGACTGCACTATAGGGAGTCGGTACAGATCGTGACCCAGATAGTCACGGTACCGCCGCAAAAGCACCTGCTGTGCCATGCGTCGTCGGAGTTCCGGATGAACACGACGAAGACCTGCATCCCGAGGCTGGCGTCCAGATGACGCCGTGCCAAGCCATCAACGGCGTCGCTATGGCCTTGCTGGCCTGCTGGCTGCCGTCGCCGCACGCCGTAGCCATCGCCGGTCGCGACCCCGCTGGTCGCACACGACTGTGCGCCGCCCCGTGCCCTGCTGGCACCATGCTGCTCGGAGGGCCGTCGCACCCCCGCTGCTCCTGCCCGCATCTGCCCCGCCGGGCGACGTTGCGCATGGCCGCCATCCCCGTGCAGGCCTGCTGGCCACGCCGCCCAGCCCCTGACCCACGCTTCGCCGCATCCCTATGGCCGCCGCCCGCTTGTCCTGCCGATGCCGTGCTGCGTGCTGTGGCCGCCGACGCCGTGTGCTGACGCAGCCCCGCGCCAGCCGCAACCGCGCGCGCTCGTTGCCGCATCCCGATGGCCGCCGGTGCCGCGTGCTGACGCAGCCCCGCGCCAGCCGCAGCCGCGCGTGCTGGCCATCCACGGGCCGCCGCCGCACCCACGTTGCGGGCGCTAGGGGAAACCCCAGCGTCGAAGGCAACAGCGCCTGGGCCGGCCTGCTGGCTGCTGGGCCCATCTGGGCCCCGGCTATTGGCCCTCTCTCTCAAAAAAAGAGAGGTGTGGCCGGTGCTAGCTAAATGGGTCGACGGCTCATTCTCGGCCCGCTGCCGAACCGGACCGAGCTGAACAGCACGCGCGCATGGAAATTTTGCATTTTAGCCCCTGTAGTTTCCTATTTTTACGCGTAGTTTATTTCTGCTGTAATATTTCGCGTAGAAGCCCCTGGAACTGTCTGTTTTTGCTGAAATATGCGTATCTAGGCTTTAAAATGCCTCGGGAATTCATTTTTTTTGCTAGTTTTCACATACTAGATGCGCTTAACATGCTATCCTTTGTAACATGATATTATTGTATGATTTTACTGCTGTAGATTAATTGTTTAGCACTCTTAATCATTTAGTAAGTCATATAATAGCATGTTTTAAATATTGGAACGTCCTTTTATTGAATAAGTTTATCAACATCGCTTTGTGCAAAAGATTACCTGCTGTAATCTCATGTTTTTTGCATAAATCGCAGATGGCCAGAATTGTCCACAAGGAGTTTGCTGAGTTGGCCCAGACGGGGATGAACTACCTGTCATGGGCCTCGGACTGTGAGATTTTTCTCCAGGGCAATACCCTCCTGAGGGCGATCGGTAAGGGGGCCCAGCTGGCCGCCATTGATCCCAAGTTCGAAACTGAGAATGCACAGGCTCTGCACTTTCTCCGTCATCACCTGTCACCTACTCTGAAAGATGAGTATATGGTTGAGCGCAGTGCTTCTGGCCTTTGGACCGCTCTTAAGCAGCGGTTTGAGCGGCTGAAGTACACTATGAATCCACGTGCAGAGGCAGAGTGGATCCGTTTGAGGTTTGCGGACTTCAAGACGGTTGGGGAGTACAATTCGGCTCTGCACCGGATTTGTACGACTCTTCAGATGTGTGGTACTCAGATTACCGATACTCAGAAGATTGAGAAAACCCTATCCACTTTCCACCCTGACGCGGTCCTGTCCACACGGAACTACCGCCAGGGCAACTACGTGAGGTATTTAGAGTTGATTGACATCCTCCAGGTGGCAGAGGCGCAAGACGAGGTTCTGAAAAAGAACTTTGCCGCGCAACCACTTGGGGGGAGTTCTCGCCAGGAGGTGAATGCTCTCAAAGTTCGCAAGCCTCAACAGAAGAAGAGGGGCCGCAAGGGAAAGAAGAAGGGCCCTCAGCCCTCCGCCCCAGCTAAGCAGCGAAAGCCAGGCAAGGGGGGCAGAGGCCTCAGGACTGCTTTCGGTGTGGCTCGGTGGAGCATTTCTCCCGCCAGTGTCGCACACCATAGGATGTCGTTGATGCATATAAGGCCCGGAAGGCGTGTGAGACGCACCTCGCCTTGGTTCTGGAGGGAGCACCACTGGCGCCCATGGCGGCACCCGTGATGATCTCTACGCCCCCTGCTGTGCCCATCGCGGCGACCCCCGTGGTGTCCATCGCGGCGACTGTGGCTGTCTCTAGTGACGCAAACATTGCCATGGAGGTTGACCACATGGTGGCCTCGGCGGTGCCGCAACTAGATGTTGATGCTGCCTCCAAGATGATTTCTAAGGAGGATCAGCTCACTAGTATGGAGATTGCGGCCGAGGTCAATGGCTTCTTCACCGAGTCTACTTAGCATACCCCTTTGGTTATCATGATTTCGTGATTTGATACCATAAATTCGATTTGGTTGTAAGCTCTATGAGAGCATAAACTTATTCTTTACTTTGGCGATTGGATGACATTTATTCATTTATTCCATTATTTATACATGATAGTATGTTATGTTCTGGAATGTGTGCATTTATTATTAATGTAGCGTCTTCCTCATTACATTAATTATATGTCATATTTTAGAACGTGTGTGGCGCCCGAATGGAAGAAACGTGCCTTGCCGATAGCGCAACTACACATACCATTTTACGAGAAACTAAGTACTTTGAGTCTATTAAAAAACCTCCGGGAAGTATTATGACAATCGCCGGTTGCGGTTCGCACATAGTTGGCTCCGGACGATCCACTATTATACTTCCTATCGCAAGGAGTGCCTACTTATCACAAAGGGGGATGCAAATGGTAAACATGTTATCGAAAGGCTTCCTTCGTTCGACACAGGGCTATACTACACTAAAATAGTAGCACCGCCTGTGTACACTACCCTCAAGACCGTTTTTAGAAGCTCTAAACTCTTCTGCCTCTGGCACGATAGGTTAGGCCACCCCGGACTTAGGATGATGAGAAATATAATTAATAACTCGCATGGCCATAATGTTAACGTGAAGAACTTCCCGAATCCCGATGATTTCATGTGCTCCGCATGCGCTAAGGGGAAGTTAGTCATTAGGCCATCGCCCCTCAAGGTGAGGGATGAAATCCCCGCGTTCTTGGAACGTATCCAAGGGGACATATGCGGTCCAATTCAGCCCCTCACGGGGCCATTTCGGTACTTCATGGTGCTCATTGATGCTTCCTTTAAATGGTCCAATGTTTGCCTGCTGTCAACACGGAACCATGCCTTTGCAAAATTGATCTCACAGATCATACAAATGAGGAATAATTTCTCGGATTATCGTATAAAGTCTATTCGAATGGACAACGCCGGAGAATTTACTTCAAAGGCGTTCGATGATTATTGCATGGCAATGGGAATCAAAGTTGAGCACTCGGTACCACATGTTAATACACAAAATGGACTTGCCGAGGCATTAATTAAAAGAATTAAATTCATTACCCGACCGCTCCTTCAGGGTTGTAATTTACCAACTACATGCTGGGGCCACACTATGTTACACGCGGCCAATCTCATCAACTTTAGACCGTCGGCCTACAACATCCACTCTCCTGTTCAACTTGCGCAAGGGTTGGCACCAAAAATTTCCCACCTTCGCAGGTTCGGTTGCCAGGTATATGTACCAATACCACCCCCTCAGCGATCGGTGATGGGCCCGCTCCATAAGTCGGGGATATACATTGGTTATGAGACCGTGTCCATAATCAGGTATCTGGACCCCATGATAGGTGACTGTCACACGGCCCGTTTTGCTGATTGCATTTTTGACGAGGATCTTTTCCCGACTTTAGGGGGAGAGAATCAACCCCTTGATGCTAAAAGTCGAGAAAACACGTGGCAAGCCACGGGGATCCACGCTCATGACCCGCGCACTGCTGAGAGTGAGAGAGAAGTCCAAAAGATAATAGATTAGCAGTCATTAGCAAATCAACTGCCTGACCACTTTAGTGACTTAAAGACTATGACAAAATCGCATGTGCACGCGCGCAATGCACCGGAAAGGGTTGAAATACCGAAGAAAAATGATGGTATACCCGCTCCCATCTAAAGGTCTAAAAGGATGAGAGATCCGACTTCTCAAATCCCAAGTACTCGGGGACGCCCGACGAAAAAGGATAAGAGAGATTTATTACAGCCAGTCGCCAAAGTACCCCAAAGTGAAACGGGGATCCAGTCGAGACCTGGCACAAGTACGGAAAATTCAGTGCATGAAATTCCGGACTTAAACTTTCCCATAGGGGAAACACCCAGCGGAGATGTGAGCGCACACATCAGCGCGGGAAATCTAAAGGACATTGCTCCCATAATGGGAAATTTGGTAGAGCAAGTGTTAGCACCGGATGCTCTCCATGACGAAATGGCCATAAATTATATTTATACGGGGGAGTCCCTGAACCGAGAAACGGTGGTTGTCGACACTAACTTTGCTACGAAAATTGCCTCAATCATAGATCTTGACCCTGAGCCTAACACGCTCGCTGATTGCAAGAAAAGGTCGGATTGGAAAGATTGGCAGCAGGAAATTACTGCCGAATTATTATCTCTCAACAAAAGGAAGGTGTTCGGACCAGTTTGTCGAACTCCTCCCCACATTCGCCCTGTTGGCCATAGGTGGGTTTTTGTTCGAAAGAGAGATGAAAATAATAAGGTAGTACGGTACAAAGCAAGGCTCGTCACTCAAGGGTTCACTCAATGACCAGGTGTTGATTTTGAGGAGACTTATTCCCCGGTCATGGATGGAGTTACCTTTAGATACTTGATCTCAATGGCAGTAAACATGGGCTTGAAAATGAAACTAATGGATGTTGTCACTGCTTACCTGTATGGTAACTTGGATTCGAACATATACATGAAGGTTCCAGAGGGTATCCCCGTTCCGAACCATGATAGAGCAAACAAGGGTCTATACAGTGTTCAACTTCAAAAGGCATTGTACGGACTCAGACAGTCTGGTAGAATGTGGTATAATTGCTTAAGTGATTTCCTTCATGAGAAGGGCTACACGAGCAACAAAGATTGCCCATGTGTTTTCATACGGCGATCCCAAGATGGATTCTGTATAATCTCGGTGTACGTGGATGATTAAAACATAATTGGTACGCCTGAGGATATTGAGGAAGCGAGTTCCTACCTGATGTCAGAATTCGAGATGAAGGATTTGGGTAAAACCAAGTTCTGTCTAGGTCTGCAACTTGAACATTCTCCTGATGGGATTCTAGTGCACCAGTCGGCCTACACCCAGAAGGTGTTGGAAAGATTTGGATTTGATAAGGCATATCCTTCTAAGACCCCGATGGTCGGGAGGTCTTTAGAGCCAGACAAGGACTCGTTCAGGCCAAAGGAAGAGGGGGAGGAAACTCTGGGACCAGAGTTTCCTTATCCGAGTGCAGTTGGAGCACTCATGTATCTCGCAAACTGTACACGGCCAGACATTGCGCTCGCCGTCAGTTTGCTTGCTCGGTACAGTTCTGAACCTACCAAGAGGCATTGGAAAGGTGTCAAGGACGTCTTCCGTTACCTGCAAGGGACCAAAGATCTTGGCCTATTTTATAAAATAAATCAAGACCTATCTATTATAGGCTATGCCGATGCTGGGTACCTATCGGACCCGCATGATTGCAAATCGCAGACTGGATATGTTTTCCTTTGTGGTGGAACTGCGTTTTCCTGGAAATCGTCCAAGCAAACACTTGTGTCGACTTCCACGAACCACTCGGAAATCATGGCACTATTCAAAGCGTCAAAAGAGTGTGTATCGCTTCGGCGGATGATCGGCCACATTTAGCAGACATGTGGGCTGAACACCGTACAAACCCCTACCATTATCTATGAAGATAATGCTGCTTGTGTTGCACAAGTACAGATGGGTTATGTGAAGAGTAACCTCACAAAGCATATTAGTCCCAAGTTTTTCTATGCACATGAGCTGCAACAGTTGAACGAGGTGAGAGTTTTGCATACTAAGTCCTGTGACAATATTGCTGATATGTTCACTAAATCATTACCGGCATCAACCTTAGAGAGGTGTGTGCATGGAATCGGTATGATGAGACTTAGAGAGATGCAAGGTTCAGGGGGTGAAACTTCACAAACTCGTCGCTAAAATCTCAATCCTGATGATCGAGTACTCAACTCGATGGTTGAGTGGATTGTACTCTTTTTCCCTTGAGTGAGTTTTCCTGATGTTTCTCACACGAGGTTTTTGACGAGGCAATTCGTGCAATACAACAACGTATACTATGTGCCCTTTCTCCATATTTTTCCCACTGGGTTTTTCGGAGTTTTGAGGCATGGACATACGGATAATTACCCACGGGGGAGTGTTGGGAAACCAGGGCCACCGAGGGTGTGGCGGCGGCCTCGTGCGTATCGCACGGGGTAGCCCCTCCCATTTCCCCCACTTTACGTTAAGTGGGTACTTATCCCTTGACCCCCTAGTCCCTATATAAGGCAACGAGGAGCTATCATTGTAATCTCTGATCATTGATTAATAAAGCTGGTCTCCTCCATATCTCTTTGTGTCGTTTACTTTCGCACTTCGACTACTTCGACTACTTCGTCTACGACGCTCGCTCTCGCTCCGCAACCTCGGACCGGACTCGCCGGCGGAGTTGCGGAACAGAATTAATTTCCTGGTAGATTCCTTGCATCCATGTAGCAATCAGAGTTTGACAAAAGAAAAACTGATTTTGGTTCAGGTGATGTACTAGTCAAAGGTACACCAGTATTGAAACCATGGGGTTTGACGCTTGATGTGATGGAATAGACTCCGCCTTGTCGCTTTTGGTCTTTGCGCTGGGGAGTAATAATAACAGTACCAGTTGATGCCTTCGGGAATTTAAACAGTGTCTAATCAGCAAAAAGGGTTTTGGACCACTTGACGGTATCGGCGACTCTGTACGCGGCGGTGTCAACTTGCTGACTCGGACAAAAACGTCAAGTTGATGGTATCGGCTGTTGGGGAACGTAGAAGAATTTTAAAATTTTCTACGCATCACCAAGATCAATCTATGGAGTCATCTAGCAACGAGGGAGACAGGAGTGCATCTACATACCCTTGTAGATCGCGCGCGGAAGTGTTCAAGAGAACGGGGTTGATGGAGTCGTACTCGTCGTGATCCAAATCACCGATGACCTAGCGCCGAACGGACGGCACCTCCGCGTTCAACACACGTACGGTTGGGAAGACGTCTCCTCCAACTTGATCCAGCAAGGGGGAAGGAGAGGTTGATGAAGATCCAGCAGCACGATGGCGTGGTGGTGGAAGCAACGGTGATCTCGGCAGGGCTTCGCCAAGCTCAGGGAGAGGGAGGAGTGTCACGGGAGGGAGAGGGAGGCGCCAGGGGCTAGGGTGCGGCTGCCCTCCCTCCGCCCACTATATATAGGACCCCTAGGGGGATGCCGGCCCTAGGAGATGGGATCTCCAAGGGGGGCGGCGGCCAAGGGGGTGGAGTGCCCCCCAAGCAAGGTGGGGCGCCCCCACCCCTAGGGTTTCCAACCCTAGGCGCAGGGGGAGGCCCAAGGGGGGCGCACCAGCCCACTAGGGGCTGGTTCCCCTCCCACTTTAACCCATGGGCCCTCCGGGATAGGTGGACCCACCTAGTGGACCCCCGGGACCCTTCCGGTGGTCCCGGTACAATACCGATTACCCCCAAAACTTTCCCGATGGCCGAAACTTGACTTCCTATATATAAATCTTCACCTCTGGACCATTCTGGAACTCCTCCTGACTCCGGGATCTCATCCGGGACTCCGAACAACTTTCGGGTTACCGTATACTAATATCTCAACAACCCTAGCGTCAACGAACCTTAAGTGTGTAGACCCTACGTGTTCGGGAGACACGCAGACATAACCGAGACGACTCTCCGGTCAATAACCAACAGCGGGATCTGGATACCCATGTTGGCTCCTACATGCTCCTCGATGATCTCATCAGATGAACCATGATGTCGAGGATTCAATCAATCCCGTATACAATTCCCTTTGTCAATCGGTACGTTACTTGCCCGAGACTCGATCGTCGGTATCCCAATACCTTGTTCAATCTCGTTACCGGCAAGTCACTTTACTCGTACCGTAATGCATGATCCCGTGATCAACCACTTGGTCACATTGAGCTCATTATGATGATGCATTACCGAGTGGGCCCAGAGATACCTCTCCGTCATACGGAGTGACAAATCCCAGTCTCGATTCGTGCCAACCCAACAGACACTTTCGGAGATACCTGTAGTGTACCTTTATAGTCACCCAGTTATGTTGTGACGTTTCGCACACCCAAAGCACTCCTACAGTATCCGAGAGTTGCACAATCTCATGGTCTAAGGAAATGATACTTGACATTCGGAAAAGCTATATCAAGTCAACTACACGATCTTTGAGCTATGCTTAGGATTGGGTCTTGTCCATCACATCATTCTCCTAATGATGTGATCCCGTTATCAATGACATCCAATGTCCATAGTCAGGAAACCATGGTTATCTTTTGATCAACGAGCTAGTAAACTAGAGGCTCAGTAGGGATGTGTTGTGGTCTATGTATTCACACATGTATTACGATTTCCGGATAACACAATTATAGCATGAACAACAGACAATTATCATGAACAAAGAAATATAACAATAACCATTTTATTATTGCCTCTAGGGCATATTTCCAACAGTCTCCCACTTGCACTAGAGTCAATAGTCTAGTTACATTGTGATGAATCGAACACCCATGCAGTTCTGGTGTTGATCATGTTTTGCTCTAGGGAGAGGTTTAGTCAACGGATCTGCCTCATTCAGGTCCGTATGTACTTTACAAATATCTATGTCTCCATTTCGAACACTTTCACGAATGGAGTTGAAGCGACGCTTGATATGCCTGGTCTTCCTATGAATCCTGGGCTCCTTGGCAAGGGCAATAGCTCCAGTGTTGTCACAGAAGAGAGTCATCGGGCCCGACGCATTGGGTATGACTCCTAGGTCGGTAATGAACTCCTTCACCCAGATTGCCTCTTGTGCTGCGTCCGAGGCTTCCATGTACTCCGCTTCACATGTAGATCCCGCCACAACGCTTTGCTTGCAACTGCACCGGCTTACTGACCCACCATTCAAAATATACACGTATCCGGTTTGTGACTTAGAGTCATCCAGATCTGTGTCGAAGCTAGCATCGACGTAACCCTTTACGACGAGCTCTTCATCACCTCCATAAACGAGAAACATATCCTTAGTCCTCTTCAGGTACTTCAGGATATTATTGACCGCTGTCCAGTGTTCCATGCCGGGATTACTTTGGTACCTTCCTACCAAACTTACGGCAAGGTTTACATCAGGTCTGGTACACAGCATAGCATACATGATAGTCCCTATGGCCGAGGCATAGGGGATGACACTCATCTTTTCTCTATCTTCTGCCGTGGTTGGTCATTGAGCCGTGCTCAATCTCGTACCTTGTAATACAGGCAAGAACCCCTTCTTTGACTGGTCCATGTTGAACTTCTTCAATATCTTGTCAAGGTACGTACTCTGTGAAAGACCAATGTGGCGTCTCGATCTATCTCTATAGATCTTGATGCCTAATATGTAAGCAGCTTCTCCAAGATCCTTCATTGAAAAACACTTATTCAAGTAGGCCTTTATTCTTTCCAAGAATTCTATATCATTTCCCATCAACAATATGTCATCCACATACAATATGAGAAATGCTACAGAGCTCCCATTCACTTTCTTGTAAATGCAGGCTTCTCCATAAGTCTGCGTAAACCCAAACGCTTTGATCATCTCATCAAAATGAATGTTCCAACTCCGAGATGCTTGCACCAGCCCATAAATCAAGCGTTGGAGCTTGCACACCTTGTCAGCATTCTTAGGATCGACAAAACCTTCCGGCTGCATCATATACAATTCTTCCTTAAGGAAACCATTAAGGAATGCCGTTTTGACGTCCATTTGCCATATCTCATAATCATAGAATGCGGCAATTGCTAACATGATTCGGACAGACTTCAGCTTCGCTACGGGTGAGAAAGTCTCATCGTAGTCAACCCCTTGAACTTGTCGATAACCCTTAGCGACAAGCCGAGCTTTATAGATGGTTACATTACCATCCGCGTCTGTCTTCTTCTTAAGGATCCATTTATTTTCTATGGCTCGCCGATCATCGGGCAAGTCAGTCAAAGTCCATACTTCGTTTTCATACATGGATCCTATCTCGGATTTCATGGCTTCCAGCCATTTGTCGGAATCTGGGCCCGCCATCGCTTCCTCATAGTTCGAAGGTTCACCGTTGTCTAACAACATGATTTCCAAGACAGGGTTGCCGTACCACTCTGGTGCGGAACGTGTCCTTGTGGACCTATGAAGTTCAGTAGCAACTTGATCTGAAGCTTCATGATCATCATCATTAACTTCCTCTCTAGTCGGTGCAGGCACCTCAGGAACATTTTCTTGAGCTGCGCCACTTACCGGTTCAAGAGGTAATACTTCATCGAGTTCTACTTTCCTCCCACTTATTTCTTTCGAGAGAAACTCTTTCTCTAGAAAGGATCCATTCTTGGCAACAAAGATCTTGCCTTCGGATCTGAGGTAGAAGGTATACCCAATAGTTTCTTTAGGGTATCCTATGAAGACGCATTTTTCCGACTTGGGTTCGAGCTTTTCAGGTTGAAGTTTCTTGACATCAGCATCACATCCCCAAACTTTTAGAAACGACAACTTAGGTTTCTTCCCAAACCATAATTCATACGGTGTCGTCTCAACGGATTTCGACGGAGCCCTATTTAAAGTGAATGCGGCAGTCTCTAAAGCATAGCCCCAAAATGACAGCAGTAAACATCATAGATCACACCATATCCAATAGAGTGCGATTATGATGTTCGGACACACCATTACGCTGAGGTGTTCCAGGCGGCGTGAGTTGTGAAACTATTCCACATTGTCTTAAGTGTGTGCCAAATTCGTGACTCAAGTATTCCCCCCCACGATCTTATCGCAAGAACTTGATTTTCCTGTCACGTTGATTCTCAACCTCACTCTGAAATTCCTTGAACTTTTCAAAGGTCTCAGACTTGTGTTTCATTAAGTAGACATACCCATATCTACTCAAGTCATCAGTGAGGGTGAGAACATAACGATAGCCACCGCGAGCCTCAACACTCATTGGACCGCACACATCAGTATGTATGATTTCCAATAAGTTGATTGCTCGCTCCATTGTTCCTGAGAACGGAGTCTTGGTCATTTTACCCATGAGGCATGGTTCGCACGTGTCAAATGATTCGTAATCAAGAGACTCCAAAAGTCCATCTGCATGGAGCTTCTTCATGCGTTTGACACCTATGTGACCAAGGCGGCAGTGCCACAAGTATGTGGGACTATCATTATCAACCTTACATCTTTTGGTATTCACACTATGAATATGTGTAACATTACGCTCGAGATTCATTTAGAATAAACCATTCACCAGCGGAGCATGACCATAAAACATATCTCTCATATAAATAGAACAACCATTATTCTCGGATTTAAATGAGTAGCCATCTCGAATTAAGCGAGATCCTGATACAATGTTCATGCTCAAAGCTGGTACTAAATAACAATTATTGAGATTTAAAACTAATCCCGTAGGTAAATGTAGAGGTAGCGTGCCGACGGCGATCACATCGACCTTGGAACCATTCCCGACGCGCATCGTCACCTCGTCCTTCGCCAGTCTCCACTTATTCCGCAGCTCCTGCTTTGAGTTACAAATGTGAGCAACCGCACCGGTATCAAATACCCAGGAGCTACTACGAGTACTGGTAAGGTACACATCAATTACATGTATACCACATATACCTTTAGTGTTGCCGGCCTTCTTGTCCGCTAAGTATTTGGGGCAGTTCCACTTCCAGTGACCACTTCCCTTGCAATAAAAACACTCAGTCTCAGGCTTGGGTCCATTCTTTGACTTCTTCCCGGCAGCTTGCTTACCGGGCGTGGCAACTCCCTTGCCGTCCTTCTTGAAGCTCTTTTTACCCTTGCCTTTCTTGAACTTAGTGGTTATATTCACCATCAACACTTGATGTTCCTTTTTGATTTCCACCTCCGCTGATTTCAACATTGAATATACCTCAGGAATGGTCTTTTCCATCCCCTGCATATTGAAGTTCATCACAAAGCTCTTGTAGCTCGGTGGAAGCGACTGAAGGAGTCTGTCAATGACCGCGTCATCCGGGAGATTAACTCCCAGCTGAGTCAAGCGGTTATGCAACCCAAACATTTTGAGTATGTGCTCACTGACAGAACTAATTTCCTCCATCTTACAACTGAAGAACTTCTCGGAGACTTCATATCTCTCGACCCGGGCATGAGCTTGGAAAACCATTTTCAGCTCTTCGAATATCTCATATGCTCCGTGTCGCTCAAAACACTTTTGGAGCCCCGGTTCTAAGCTGTAAAGCATGCCGCACTGAACGAGGGAGTAATCATCAGCACGTGACTGCCAAGCGTTCATAACATCTTGGTTCTCTGGGATGGGTGCGTCACCTAGCGGTGCTTCTAGGACATAATCTTTCTTGGCAGCTATGAGGATGGTCCTTAGGTTCCGGACCCAGTCCGTATAGTTGCTGCCATCATCTTTCAGCTTGGTTTTCTCTAGGAACGCGTTGAAGTTGAGGGCAACATTAGCATGGGCCATTTGATCTACAAGACATAGTGTAAAGATTTTAGACTAAGTTCATGATAATTAAGTTCATCTAATCAAATTATTCAACGAACTCCCACTCAGATAGACATCTAGTCATCTAAGTGAAACATGATCCGAGTCAACTAGGCCGTGTCTGATCATCACGTGAGACGGACTAGTCAACATCGGTGAACATCTTCATGTTGATCGTATCTTCTATACGACTCATGCTCGACCTTTCGGTCTTCCATGTTCCGAGGCCATGTCTGTACATGCTAGGATTGTCAAGTCAACCTAAGTGTATTGCGTGTGTAAATCTGGCTTACACCCGTTGTATTCGAACGTTAGAATCTATCACACCTGATCATCACGTGGTGCTTCGAAACAACGAACCTTCGCAACGGTGCACAGTTAGGGGGAACACTTTCTTGAAATTATTACGAGGGATCATCTTATTTAAGCTACTGTCGTTCTAAGCAAATAAGATGCAAAACATGATAAACATCACATGCAATCAAATGGTGACATGATATGGCCAATATCATTTGCTCCTTTTGATCTCCATCTTCGGGGCTTCATGATCATCGTTGTCACCGGCATGACACCATGATCTCCATCATCATGATCTCCATCATCGTGTCTTCTTGAAGTTGTCTCATCATCTATTACTTCTACTACTATGGCTAACACTTTAGCAATAAAGTAAAGTAATTACATGACGTTTATGTTGACACGTAGGTCATAAATAAATTAAGACAACTCCTATGGCTCCTGCCGGTTTTCATACTCATCGACATGCAAGTCGTGATTCCTATTACAAAAACATGATCAATCTCATACATCACATATATCATTCATCACATCCTTTTGGCCATATCACATCACACGGCACATGCTGCAAAAACAAGTTAGACGTCCTCTAATTGTTGTTGCAAGTTTTTACGTGGCTGCTATAGGTTTCTAGTAAGAACGTTTCTTACCTACGCCAAAACCACAACGTGATATGCCAATTTCTATTTACCCTTCATAAGGACCCTTTTCATCGAATCCGATCCGACTAAAGTGGGAGAGACAGACACCTGCTAGCCACCTTATGCAACTAGTGCATGTCAATCGGTGGAACCAGTCTCACGTAAGCGTACGTGTAAGGTTGGTCCGGGCCTCTTCATCCCACGATGCCGCCGAATCAAGATAAGACTAGTAACGGCAAGCAAATTGACAATATCCACGCCCACAACTGCTTTGTGTTCTACTCGTGCATAGAATCTACGCATAGACCTAGCTCTGATACCACTGTTGGGGAACGTAGCAGAATTTTAAAATTTTCTACGCATCACCAAGATCAATCTATGGAGTGCATCTACATACCATTGTAGATCGCGCACGGAAGCGTTCAAGAGAACGGGGTTGATGGAGTTGTACTCATCGTGATCCAAATCACCGATGACCTATCGCCGAACAGATGGCACCTCCGCGTTCAACACACATATGGTTTGGAAGACGTCTCCTCCAACTTGATCCAGCAAGAGGGAAGGAGAGGTTGATGAAGATCCAGCAGCACGACGGCGTGGTGGTGGAAGCAACAGTGATCTCGGCAGGGCTTCGCCAAGGTCAGGGAGAGGGAGGAGTGTCATGGGAGGGAGAGGGAGGCGCCAGCGGCTAGGGTGCAGTTGCCCTCCCTCCCCCCCACTATATATAGGACCCTTAGGGGGGCGCCGGCCCTAGGAGATGGGATCTCCAAGGGGGCGGCGGCCAAGGGGGGTGGAGTGCCCCCCAAGCCAAGTGGGGCGCCCCCCGCCCCTAGGGTTTCCAACCCTAGGCGCAGGGGGAGGCCCAAGGGGAGCGCACCAGCCCACTAGGGGCTGGTTCCCCTCCCACTTTAGCCCATGGGGCCCTCAGGGATAGGTGGCCCCACCCGGTGGACCCCTGGGACCCTTCCGGTGGTCCCGGTACAATACCGATTACCCCCGAAACTTTCCCGATGGCCGAAACTTGACTTCCTATATATAAATCTTCACCTCCGGACCATTCCAGAACTCCTCGTGACATCCGGGACTCTGAAAAACTTACGGGTTACCGTATACTAATATCTTAACAACCCTAGTGTCACCGAACCTTAAGTGTGTAGACCCTACGGGTTCGGGAGATACACAGACATGACTGAGACGACTCTCCGGTCAATAACCAACAGCGGGATCTGGATACCCATGTTGGCTCCCACATGCTCCTCGATGATCTCATCGGATGAATCACGATGTCGAGGATTCAATCAATCCCGTATACAATTCCCTTTGTCAATCGGTACGTTACTTGCCCGAGACTCGATCATCGGTATCCCAATACCTCGTTCGATCTCGTTACCAGCAAGTCACTTTACTCGTACCATAATGCATGATCCCGTGATCAACCACTTGGTGACATTGAGCTCATTATGATGATGCATTACCGAGTGGGCCCAGAGATACCTCTCCATCATACGGAGTGACAAATCCCAGTCTCGATTCATGCCAACCCAACAGACACTTTCGGAGATACCTGTAGTGTACCTTTATAGTCACCCAGTTACATTGTGACGTTTGGCACACCCAAAGCACTCCTACGGTATCCGGGAGTTGCACAATCTCATGGTCTAAGGAAATGATACTTGACATTCGGAAAAGCTATAGCAAACGAACTACACGATCTTTGAGCTATGCTTAGGATTGGGTCTTGTCCATCACATCATTCCCCTAATGATGTGATCCCGTTATCAATGACATCCGATGTCCATAGTCAGGAAACCATGACTATCTTTTGATCAATGAGCTAGTCAACTAGAGGCTCACTAGGGACGTGTTGTGGTCTATGTATTCACACATGTATTACGATTTCCGGATAATACAATTATAGCATGAACAATAGACAATTATCATGAACAAAGAAATATAACAATAACCATTTTATTATTGCCTCTAGGGCATATTTCCAACATCGGCGACTCTGTACATATGGATAGAACCCCTTTTTTAGTTGGGTTCTAGCGGTGGCACAGCCGAAAGTGATTTGGTCACGACGGATCGCCCGGTCGCGTGTGACTTCTTTATCTTGAATCTCACGGATCGTAAAATCTGAACTGATGAACTCAAAGTTGATGCAGATCCTTCCAAACTTAGTCTTTCTTATCCAAAAAATTGCGAATCTCTCTATCCCTGAGAGAGATCCCTCCAAGAACTCAACACCACCATGTGTGGGCCCCACGGTGGGCGCCAACTGTCATGGAATTGTCACGGCAGATGTCCTTAGTGTCAGGACTTAGTCGTGGGGCCAAAGCATCTATGTGGTAGCTTGAGAGGGGTTGAGCAGAATCGAGAGACGCAACATAAGGCAAGGATTTAGACAGCTTCGGGCCCCGGGAAACATCATTCGGTAATAACCCTACATGCTGTTTGTGGCTAGATCTCATTATGCTCATGAGAGAGTCGTCGCATAAGTCGGCTCCCCCTTTGTGTCTAGCCCTAGAGATTATTTTTCTATCCCTCTTTGGGGAGCCCTGCCCCTCCTTATATATGTTGAAGGGGCGGGTTACATGCAGAGTCCTAGTAGGACTAGGACTAGTCTATCCTTTCTCACAAGTTGAATACAAGTCCGGGTCTTGCTTCCTCGTAAAGGAAATATTCGTCATCCCTTTCCTCTTAAGCTGGCCCACCAGAGTATAAGCCGGCCTGCTGGGCCTTGGGCCTTGTCGTCTGTCTGATTCGCCCGCCGGGTCTCCAGTGAGTCGCCAAGCTCCAGCTAGGTCTCTGGTGAGTCGCCAAGCCCGGTCGGGTCATGATTCCGGTCGGGTCATACCATGGGGGTATATCCCCGACATGACTCGAAGTTTCTGTCTTGGCAAATGGGCTGAGTCGGAGGAAATAGTTACCTCTTCTTCCACGGCCTGACTGGCCCCTATGTCGTCCTGGCAATGATCAGTGTTAATAAGATTATTAAAAAGCTGGCCAAGGGAGTCAAGGGGTACCTCCGACTCAGAAGTATCATCGTCAAGTTTCAGCAGGTCTTCAGCGGTGCTCTTCTTCTTCTTTTTAGATCTCCAGGTCGTCTTCTTGGCGTTTATGGCGGCGGCTCTCGCTTTCTTGGCAGCTTCGTCGTCATATTTGGCTTTGCAGAAATCAGATTTGGCCTATAAACAAGTAAAACAAGATGAAAGGTTAGGCAAGTATTTAAAAACGGCTGAGAAAAATACAAAAGAGAAAGAGATCAGAGGCTTTTTACCTCTGGCGCCGGTTAAGTCTGCAGAAGGGGTTTAACCCGACCTTACTGCACTCTTCATATTTCCTGTTTACCAGAAGAGCTGACATTGCAACAATATCTTCTTCGGGTAATTGAGCAGAGCTGTAACAAAGAGAATCATTCGGACCTCCACCATATTCTTTGGATCGGCGGCTTAGAGGGATGACCCGCCATGAGATCCAGCAACGGGTCAAATCAACCCCGGTTAAGCCGTTCCCCAATAAAGCATTAATCCTTTTGATTGATGGAATCGGCTTCTTGCGTTCGGCAGCAGTAAGCTTGTCAGGGAGCGCAAATTTGGAGTCAAGACGCTCGGCGCGATAACCCGGAAGTGGCTTCTCAGTTGTTGGTGAAGTGTCTTGACAATAGAACCAAGTCTGATTCCAGTCTTTGGGATGACTCGGCAAGACTATGAGGGGGAAGACGGCGCCCTGTCGGCGTTGAATCGATATGCCTCCAAGTTCCAAGCTAAGGCCATTGGTGCACTCATTCTGGCAGTTTAGATAAAAATACTCTCTAAAGAGTTCCACAGTCGGTTCTTCTTGAAGGTAAACCTCACAGAGTACTTGGAAGTTGCAGATATTGGATATGGAATTGGGCCCGATATCTTGAGGGTGGAGTTTGAAAAAATGGAGGACTTCTCTGAAGAACTTTGAGCCGGGAGGGGAAAAACCACGGTTCATGTGGTTAGAAAAGACAATAACTTCACCATCTCTTGGATTGGGCCGTTCCTCGTCTGGGTCAGGTGCACGACAAGACATGACATTTTCCCTGGCAAAAATCCTATGGAGAAGAACTCCTTCAAATTGTCCTCAGTCACTGTTGAGGGAACCCAGTTGCAGACAGACATTGCTTTGGACGGCATGATGTTCAAAAACGAACTGAAAGGAAAGCGACATGCCGGTTCAATTCAATGATAATGGTTAAATTAAGTGATAATGGTACAGGGGAGTAATGGCGGCTCAAGTAAGGGCTAATGTCATATAAGGAAAAGTAAGCCGGTGCCTCAAGCCGCCATGACTACACACATTTGAGAAATACCAGCAATAGAATTGATTAAGTGTTGAGACAAACAAGTTTCTTAACTTCTGGATATTATTATGGATCAAATGGTCGTTCGAAATGAAAAAAATTCTAGACCTAAAAATATAGCATAGATGAATGCATCAGTCCTAATGCGGCCTTTGTACCAGAAAAAGGGATCTACTAATGTCAAGAGTAGGCACCAAACAGCTACCGCACAAGCATATATCTCTTTTTGGATCAAGAAGAGGTGGCAGTGGAAGAACTGCGAAGAACCACGAAGAACTACGAAGAACATGCGGAAAATCTAGAAGCCCTAAATGCGGATCTGAGGAATAGGAGGGCGAATACTTACGGCCATGAATCCTCCACGGAAGGTCGCCGCCGTTCTCTGAACCGATTCTGGTTGATGCAGCGGCCAAGGTCGATGACGAAGAGATGCTCTGCAACGGCGGCGGGGCTCGAGCAGCAGCGGGGTTGTGAGAGGAAGAAAATGAAGAAGAGAGAAGAATGAGAAGACCGGGGCGTGCCTATTTATAAGGGATAAGCAAACAGGCAGGCGCGAAGATCGAGGAAGACACAATAATGGCTATCCAACTAAACGGACGCCTCGATTCCCAGAAGACATTAAAAGATAAAGATCCGTTGAGGATGATGTCATAACAGTTTTTTGTGTTTTTCAGAAGATGACGTCATGGCGGGTCATGAATTTTTTCCAGAGAGAGGAAGACGGATTTTATCTAAGTACTGAAGATTGACAAAGAACAAAGTTCAAAGTCAACTTGGGCCTAATGTTGGGAATATAACTACCAGGTATGACCCGCCCAGGAGGGGCCGGGTCAGCCCTAATGGCGGGTCACAAAGGAAGCCCAATAAACATTCAAGGCGATAGTTTACTAGACTTATAGAAGGCTTAAGGCCCAGAGGTGGCTTAAGGCCCAATATTTTAATCCGCCGTATGTAAGGAAAGACTTGTAAAAAAAGGCATGTAAAAGAAGTCACCGAGCCGGACACGTTTTATGAGCCGGCCGGGACTCTGTAGGCCACCAGGCATCAGCCCGTGTATATAAGGGGACGACCCGGTGGCGGCTTAGGGCAAGAAACAAGAGATCGATAACCAAGCCGGCGAACTAGCCTCTTGGTGATCGAAACCCCAGCAATATCAACACAACTAGACGTAGGCTTTTACCTTCATCGTAAGGGGCTGAACTAGTATAAAACCTCTCATGTCCTTTGTCCCGATTAACCCCTTTAAGCTTCCTAGTTGCGATGGCCCTACGACTAAGTCCTCTTGCTAGGACATCTGCCGTGACAATTCCATGACAAGACGCGTCCGCGCCGCGCCAGACTTGTCCACCACCACCTCCATGTCGCTCCGACCAATGGGAGTGCGACACGTCACCCCGCCGCTGCTCCCCTCCACTCGCGTCGCGCCACGTCACCGCCGCCAGCGCCCCACTTCGCTGCGCCACCCGGGGCCCAGATCCAGCCTGACCCGGGGCCGAACCGGGCCCCACCGGGCCCGCCCTCCGCTGCCGGTCGCCCGAGCCGGTTCCTGCCTCGTCTGCCGCCCGCCGCACCGGCGACGCTCTCCGCAGCTCCGCCCGGCCCCTCACCGGAGCACCACCGCCCGTTGTCGCCGGCCTCCGCCGAGCCGCCGTCACCGGACTCGGAACCGTCCTTGTCCGGATCTGGTCAGGTGGACCAGATCCACCGGGTTCCCCATCCAAACGTGCGCCCCCCATCCCGGATCCCTCCATGGTCGAGCCCGTCCAGTGTTGACTTTTCGCGGAGGTGAAATTCCTCTAAGTCCCCAGATCTGTGACATTTTCAAGCCATGATTAACATGTCATAACTTCTCATCCATAGCTCTGTTTTGCATGC
Organism: Triticum dicoccoides; assembly: GCF_002162155.2. Classification (NCBI taxonomy): domain Eukaryota; kingdom Viridiplantae; phylum Streptophyta; class Magnoliopsida; order Poales; family Poaceae; genus Triticum; species Triticum dicoccoides. Next base: position 192,814,846 of record NC_041392.1, read on the forward strand.
ATGATAATCAAAATGTTCATCTGGATGTGCTCTTCATTTTGTTCCATTGTGCCATGCTTGTTTGAGTCCATCTTGATGCCCAAATCGTGGGTGCAAGAGTGCTATAAAATGTTAGGTTCTGATTCTTATCAGATTATGAGGATTTGTCATTTTTGCTACATTTGTTGTGTGCATCTTATGGTCATGAGCTCCACATGTGTTTTGGGCTATGCCATGCCATCTTTACAGGGGTGTATGCCATGTATTTTTGTGATCAATGTGGTGACTAGCACAAGCATGCAAAATAGCTCTCGTGATATTGCTGATTTCAGGGACTTAGAATTTCACTAAGTCATTTCCCTACTGTTATTTTTATGCCATGTTTTCATGTTGCTACAGTGAAATTCATGCTTCTTTTGAGTATGTTCAGTAAGGATGATTTGGACATATGATTGTGCTCTATCCATCCATGCCCCTGTTTACATTTATGGAGTGCCCTAGCATGACTCAATCTTGCTCTACTTTTGCTAAAAAATGTTTCTGGCAGATTGTTTACGTGTTAATCAATTTCGCCAAGGTTGTTGTAGTTGATCCATGCATGCTATGAGTTTGATCTTGCCTTGGTTAGTTTCATGACTATGTCTTCTTGCTATTTCTATGCTTATCTTGTCATGCAATGCCTTGTGGTGAGTGAATCGAGCTTGCAAAGAGGCCTTCGTAACTATGTTTTTGCCATGTCCAGTTTCCTGCTAAGTCTGAATTTGTTAACGAAACTTGCTATGTTTACATGGGTGCCATCATATCTTCTGATCCTTTTTGGTTTATGGTCACTAAGGGACTTTTGTTCTATGCTTTGAGTAGATTCATGACATGCCTTGTATGGCTATGTTCTGTTCCTGTAGCATGTGGTTATCTTGCTCTAAACATTGCTTCCTGATGTTATTCCTAACATGTTAGTATTTTCACTAAGTCTGTGATGCTGATATCTTTTGCACTTTTGCCATGCTTGTTTGAACTTGCTATTGTGTGAATTAGTCGTAGCTCAGTATTCATCTTTTGTCAAGCATCTTGAGTAGATCACTTCCATGTGCTTTTTTGTTATGTTGGAGTGCAGTAGCTTAGTTTCTTGTTGCATTCTAGATGGCATCGTGCTGTTAATCGCAGAATTGTGCCATTATTGTTTTGCTTGCCATTTGCAAACCGTGCATCCGATTCCGGTGATCTTTATATCAATTTCGACTGAAATCAACTCATCTTTCCAGCGGCACACTTGGTTTTCTAAGTTGAGGCCTTGTTCAATCGTTTCCTTCCGGAGCACGCATAGGCATCGCATATCACATCCCGCATATCATGCCATGTTTTGCATCATGTTGCTTGTGCATTGCACCGTGGTTGATTGTCGTTTCCTTTGCTTGTGTTCTTGATTTGGGTAGAGACGGGAGACGAGTACGTGATCGAGGAACCCGTCGAGTACGCTTACGAGGATCAAGCTTATGTCAACTCGGAGAACTTTGCAGGCAAGATGACCATACCCTCGAAATCACTTCTATCTTTGCTTGCTAGTTGCTCGCTCTATTGCTATGCTGCGATACCTACCACTTGCTATATCATGCCTCCCATATTGCCATGTCAAGCCTCTAACACACCTTCTCCTAGCAAACCGTTGTTTGGCTATGTTACCGCTTTGCTTAGTCCTTCTTATAGCGTTGCTAGTTGCAGGTGAAGTTGGAGTTTGTTCCATGTTGGAACATGGTTATTGTTGGGATATCATTATTATATATTGTTTACTTTAATGCACCTATATACTTGGTAAAGGGTGGAAGGCTCGGCCTTATGCCTGGTGTTTTGTTCCACTCTTGCTGCCCTAGTTTCCGTCATACCGATGTTATGTTCCTTGATTTTGCGTTCCTTATGCAGTTGGGTTATAATGGGAACCCCTTGACAGTTCGCCTTGAATAAAACTCCTCCAACAAGGCCCAGCCTTGGTTTTACCATTTTCCACCTAAGAGCATCTCCAGCCGTTGCCCCCCAGGACGCATAAAAATCGCCCCCTGGGGGCGAGTCGGAGATACAATCGGCGCTGGGGGCGGTTTTGCGCCCAGTCGTCGCCCCCAGCTCGCCCCCAGGTGCTGAAATTGGCCCACTTTGCAGCCCCATTTCGGCGAATAAATGGCCCATATGGGCGAGAATAGGCCCATATTCGACGTGGTTCACTGTGTCTCGGTGTTCAATTATCAACACAATTTTTTCTTACCACATATTTCATCACAAAAAATCAAATACTTCAACAAAATAGTACAAAAACAAATAGTTCAATACAAATTATATAGTTCAACAAATAAAAACTCGTATTTCATCACACGACGTCCCCCTTGAGCCTCCATGCATAGGTGCTCAATCAGATCTTTCTGCAGTTGATGATGCACCTGTGGGTCTCGGATCTCCTGACGCATACTGAGATAGGCAGTCCAAGTTGCCGGTAGCTGGTGATCAACTTCGGCTAGAGGGCCCTGCCTGTAGTATGGTTCAATGTCAAACACTGGGTCTTCTTGCTCGCTCTCGATGATCATGTTGTGCAAGATGACACGGCAAGTCATAATCTCCCACATTTGATCTTTCGACCACGTCTGAGCGGGGTACCGGACAACAGCAAATCGAGATTGGAGCACACCAAATGCCCGCTCGACATCCTTCCTGCACGCCTCCTGAATCTTCGCAAACCAGGCGTTCTTGCCTCCTGGCATAGGGTTTGAGATGATCTTCACAAATGTCGACCATCTCGGATAGATGCCATCAGCTAGATAGTACCCCTTGTTGTAGTGCTTCCCATTGATCTCGAAGTTCACCGGAGGAGAATGACCTTCAACAAGCTTGGCAAAGACAGGAGAGCACTGCAGCACGTTGATGTCATTGTGAGTTCCTGGCATACCAAAGAAGGAGTGCCAAATCCAGAGGTCCTGTGTGGCCACCGCCTCAAGCACCACACTGCAACCGCCTTTGGCGCCTTTGTACATCCCCTGCCAAGCAAATGGGCAATTCTTCCATTTCCAATGCATGCAGTCGATGCTTCCAAGCATCCCAGTAAATCCTCTTGCTGCATTTTGCGCTAGGATCCGAGTAGTGTCTTCCGCATTGGGTGTTCTCAAGTATTGTGGTCCAAACACTGCCACCACTGCCCGACAGAACTTGTAGAAACACTCTATGCCGGTGGACTCGGCCATGCGCCCATAGTCGTCGAGTGAATCATCGGGAGCTCCATATGCAAGCATCCTCGTCGCTGTCGTGCACTTCTGGATGGAGGTGAATCCAAGAGCGCCAGTGCAATCCATCTTGCACTTGAAGTAGTTGTCGAACTCCTGGATGGAATTCACAATCCCGAGGAAGAGCTTTCGGCTCATCCGATAACGGCGCCGAAATGTTTTCTCGCCGTGAAGTGGAGCATCGGCGAAGTAGTCGGAATAGAGCATGCAGTAGCCTTCGAGACGATGCCGATTCTTTGCTTTCACCCGCCCAGGCGCCAAGCCACCTTGCCGCGGCTTTTCATTGCTCGCCAATAGCTAGGCGAGGGCGGCGAGTACCATGAGATGCTCTTCTTCCTGGACGTCGGCCTCGGCTTCCTCCTCCAGCAGCGCGGCGAGCACTTCCTCGTCATCTGAGTCCATCACCGAGGCAGGCAAATCGCCGAACACCTTGCGCCCAGTAGGCGTGTACCCGCCGTTAAACTGCTCCACGACTGGAAATGGCGGCCGGAAACGCCCAGCTGCTGTTGGAGGGGCTGCCGCGGCGAAGCGCTGCTATTTTTTCGGCGGGGAATGGCTATCTAGCGGTGAAGGGCGGCGGGCGGCACCGGGATATAGCTAGTGGTGGCCGAGGGCGCGGGGGGTGGGAGGCGAGTCGAGGAAGAAAACCTTGACTTTTCCCCTGACGGCGTGGGCCAGCCACGCTTTTCCCTTGTGCCGGAGCCCCCAACTGCTCCCCAGTGCGCTGGGTTCGGCCTGTGACTGCCGGGCGGAAAAAAGGGGCGAGACGGCGATTTTCGGCGTCCTGGGGGCGCGACTGGGCCGTTTTTTCGCGCCGGCGCCGAAAAAGTGGCCCGGGGGGCCTGTTGGGGGCGCGACTGGAGATGCTCTAAGCTTTTTTCCCTTGGGTTCTGTAGACTCAAGGGTCATCTTTATTTTAAACCCTCGGGCCAGTGCTCCTCTGAGTGTTGGTCCAAACTGGGCGATGTCCGGCGCCCCCTGGGCAACCAGGGTCTATGCCAACCCGACGTCTTGCCCATCTGGTGTGCCTTGAGAATGAGATACGTGCGACTCCTATCGGAATTTGTCAGCACATCGGGTGGCTTTGCTGGTCTTGTTTTACCATTGTCGAAATGTCTTGTAACCGGGATTCTGAGTCTGATCGGGGTCTTCCTGGGAGAAGGAATATCCTTCGTTGACCGTGAGAGCTTGTGATGGGCTAACTTGGGACACCCCTGCAGGGTTTTGAACTTTCGAAAGCCGTGCCCGCGGTTATGGGCAGATGGGAATTTGTTAATATCCGGTTGTAGAAAACTTGACACTTAACTTAATTAAAGTGAATCAACCGCTTGTGTAGCCGTGATGGTCTCTTCTTGGCGGAGTCCGGGAAGTGAACACGGTCTTGTGTTATGCTTGAACGTAAGTAGCTTTCAGCATCACTTCTTGATCACTTCTAATTCACGACCGTGCTTTGCTTCTCTTCTCGCTCTCATTTGCGTATGTTAGCCACCATATATGCTTAGTGCTTGCTGCAGCTCCACCTCACTACCCTTTTTCCTACCCATGAGCTTAAATAGTTTTGATCGCGAGGGTGTGAGATTGTTGAATCTTCGTGGCTCACAGATACTTCCAAACAGTTTCAGGTGCCGATGATACCAGTGCAGATGACACAAGTGAGCTCAAGGAGGAGCTCGATGAAGATCGTGTTCGATTGTGTTGTTTCGTTTCCATTTGATCAGTAGTGGAGCCCAGTCGCGGCGATCGGGGATCTATGCATTTGGGGTTGTCTTTATTTTGGTTCTGTAGTCGGACCTTGATTGTATCTGGATGATGTAATGCTATATTTATGTATTGTGTGAAGTGGCGATTGTAAGCCAACTCTTTATCCCTCTCTAATTCAGTACATGGGATGTGTAAAGATTACCCCTCTTGCGACATGCCTACTATGCGGTTATGCCTCTAAGTTGTGCTCCGACACTTTGGAGATATAGCCGCATCGTGGGTGTTTCAATGAGATCCACGTTAGGTTATATATTCACACTCGCAGGAGGAGCTATATCATGGAAAAGCTCCAAACAAACGTTAACTGTTGGATCTATGATCCAAGCAGAATTTGTAGCATGTTATGAGGCCACCGGGAAGGCTGTATGGCTAAAGAATTTTATTCTTGAACTTCGGTTGATAGCATATCTAAATCAATTTTATTGTACTGTGATAATGAACCTGCAATTTTCTATACGAGTAACAATAGGTCAAGTAGTGCTACCAGACACATTGACATAAAGTATCGTGTTGCGAAAGATAGAATCCAGGATCAAACAATTGATGTTAAACATATAAGAATGAAGCATATGCTTGCGGATCTGCTAACAAAAGGCTTACCACCCAGTATTTTTCGTGAGCATGTTGCCGGCATGGGACTACTGGAAGCCTTATGATTCTGGAATAAGAGGACCATTAAAATAAACCACTCCCCAATTACCAAAATGTTTTCCATTTTGAAATAGGCGAGTGTGATATAAGTGTTGAGGTTCTATGGCGTTTCGAGCTGTTGTAACACCTCACTTTGGTACATCATTCCTATGTAGAATGGGCAAATGAAGTTAAGCCTAACGATCAAGGAGAAGAATGTTGGTTTTGATCTGACGGCTTAACAGGCTAGTTAGATCTATTAGTCTAACAAAAAAGGGAAAGATAACGATAATGAAAAGGCCCCACGCATCAACGTATGTGGGCTTTTTATCCCAACTAAGGCGCCCTGATCAGGAACATCCAAACCAACTAATGGTTTAGGTCCCCTGTCGGCAGCGCTAGATAAAAGGGGGTACGAGAGAGGGTTGGCAGCCTGCGCGATCACAATTCTCATACAGTTTCACTCCCCTCCCGATATTCTCTCACCCCATCCGATCAGGGGGGAGCGCTGCAGCGATGGGAAGACCTACTCCAGCCGCCGCTGCCGTCCCCGGCCAGTCCCGGTGGCGTCTTGAAGGAATCAGGACATCGAGGAGAACCTCTGCTTCGACTACATCACCCCTGCATCACGCCTGCACCAAGCAGACGATCATGTAAAGGATCTCTAAACCCTTCTCTGTTCATGTTTATTGGGTAATCTAGATGCAATGTGATTCTGCTAATGGCATCCCATAGATGTATAATTATTCCAACATACCTCTCAAGCTCCACGCCGACGTTGGAGCAAGCGCAGGAGAAAACCTGTGAGGTCAATGCCAAACGTGAAGCACAGAAAGAAAAAAAGTTAAAGAATAAAAAAAGAAATATAGAAAGAGCGCTTGACGGCCCCACAACCATAATAACCACGTTTATTTTCTGAAGAAGTATTGACACTCTCGAGCGGCTTTAGGAAGTTGGGTGCAGCTGCGAACTTGTAAAGGACAAAGACAAACAAAGGCCGGACCGAGCAGATGATGAGAACCAAGGCATGCACATAGTACATGATTGATTGCTACCCAACTTACTGAAACATCTCAGAAACATCACAGAGCCACTTCATTTTGAATAAGATACCGGACGAAAGGCAAGAATGGTGAAAAAGTGAGAGCCGCAAAAAAATTTCCTCGACAGCGAAGAACTGTAGCAGAAACACACGCCACGGTAGAGCTACAGCATAGAGGTTGTTGTTCATATCTTGTTGGAGTTTAAATATAAATTCAAGAGCAAAATGCATCGGTGGTCACTAAATTTGTTGGTCATCGTGCTTAACAATATGATCAATACAGTCATTATATACAAATGTTGACGATTATATGGTCACTGCCTCACCGTATAGCCTCGTATTTTTTCCAGTTGACCGGTCAAACAGTTGAAGTGGTGCCTCATCAGCTCAGGCCCCACGTGTCAGTGGGATAAAGAAATAAATAGAAGAAACTAAAATTATGTCTGTCAGGCGAGTCGAGACCTCTTGGAGCAACCCAGACGCGCCAGCAAATTGAGCGCGAAAACCTTTGTGATGCAAAATTAGATCAACCTCTTATTACTCGTATACAACGCACGGACGACACATACTCAGCACGCATGCACGCGCGCTCAGGCAACACAAACGTGCAAGAACGCGCACGGCACACACCTATGCATGCACATCACCTCTCGGTGTCTTGCTCAATGCTCATGACGCAGCGGCGAGCTCATCGCCTGCCCTGGCGGCCTGGCCGACGCCGAGCGCGCGTGGCCGCGGACTTGGCGGCGTACGTATGTCGCCCGTCGAACAGTACCGTCGCGCGGCTGGTCGACACTAGCCAGTGTGTGTTCAATCCATCGATCAAATCCATTATTTGTATGTACGTCCAACCGGCCCAAGCCCGTCCAGCGAGACAACATGCATGCACTCGTGGGAGCATTGTGCTGGGTCTGGGTGTTTGTTGTGTGCGTGCCTGCTGTGTGCTAGCGTGCGCGTCGCGTGCGTGCGTACAATGCATAGGTAGTAGTGTTCACGTCCTGTGTGCGTCGTGGGTGATTCATACTATAGAGTATTAATCATTTTTTTACACTGAAAAAAGGTTGTGCGCTCAACCGGCTAGTTCACATAGGCAGAGACAACGCTTTTTTTACCTCCACTGACATGTGGGACCCGCATAGGCAGAGAGGGAACAGGAGCTGATGAGACGCCACTTTGACTGTTTTGACCGGTCAAAACCAGAAAAAACACATAGCTATACGGTGAGGCAGTGATCGTATAATCACCAACAATCGTATATAGTGACCATATGAACTGTATTGTCAAGTACGATGACCAAAGTGAGCTATCAGTATAAGTTCAGTGACCACCGATGCACTTTACTCAATACAACCGCTCTGTTTTGATTACGATTGGAATGAGCGGCATACCTGGACAAGGAGAGCGATTGCAATGCTCAAAGTCGGTTGCCATTGATGATGGAGTCACTAAAAATCTTAAGACTGGGGACTGTTTGATTGGCTTCCACAAAAAGATGCATGTCTCATGCACCATTCTCAGGCGTTGGATTTTGGAGGCAGGTCAGGATTGATGCTTGAGAGAGAAGCTGCCTATCAGTACTCCATCCAAACAACCCCTCGTTCCACTGGGCTTGGCTGCCTGACTTCTCCACCAAGTGTGCCGCAAGAACCATAGACATCTGTGGACCTAGTACTATACACTATAATGCAGCAGATTACAGGCATGCTCGATTGCAGGTTGGGATCGAGCGGCCGATGTCGTGGTTCTAAGTCCGATAGTAATGTAGGGGGGGTATGTATGGAGAGGCAAGGTCTTAGCTATGGAGTAGTTGTAAGCACACGAGGTTTACGAGTTCAGGCCCTTCTCGGAGGAAGTAATAGCCCTACGTCTCGGAGCCCGGAGGCGGTCGACTGGATTATGCGTGTATGAATTACAGGGGTGCGAACCCTTTACACTGAGGAGGGGGGTGGCTTATATAGAGTTCGCCAGACCCCTCTGGCCCTCAGTTGTGCAGGGTTTTAAATACATTAAGGTCGGGCGTTACTGGGTAACGCCCCTAATAAAGTGCTATGATGACCATAAAAGCTACTTAATAACCGACCGTTAGCGTGCGGAGTGCCTTTAAGTCTCCTGGCCGTCGAGTGGTTGGATCTTGGTCGAGTGATTGCTTCTTGGTCGAGTGTCTTCGAGTCTGTCGAGTGGAACACCTCCAAGTCGATTGAAAGGTGATTTCTTCTAGAGATGTCCTTGAGTATGGCAGTTGGGACAGGTCCATGACTCTACCCTAGGTACATAGCTTCATCATTAGCCCCCGAATGGATCGAGGTTTGAGTGGGGAAGGAGTTGAGAACTTCTCCGACTCATTTTTATGCCATGAGCATATCTTGTTTCAGATCAATGAACCTGAGTGATGACAGCAACTTCCTTTTCAGTCGCCTTGATCCATTCTTAGTTTTTTGTCGAGTGAGTTTCTTCACTTGAAAGGCTCCGAGTGACGGCGTGGGGGAGATCTTTCCGTCCGACAAGTTGTTCTGCTGCCCGCAGATTTAGCGGGATTCGAATTTTGGGAAGCGCGCGGGACGGGGGAGGCCGCAGTAATCAGATGGGATAGGGCAGAGCCGCCTCGATCTCCGCGCCACCTTTTTCACCACGTATCGCGCGCGCGATTGTTACGGGATTTGATAGGACCGCCCGGGCCTACCAGTCAGCCACTCGGAAGCGACCTCATATAAGGCGTCGGACCGGGGTTTCTTGAACAGTGCGTTCCCATTTCCTCTTCTCCTCTTCAGGCTTCTTCGTCGCGCTCGCTCTCGCCCCAGCGCCGCCGCTCCATACGCGTCTCGCCGGCGACGATGGGGAAGGAGAAGACGGCGGCTCTGGAGTGGGCGAAGAAGGCAACGGCAAAGGCGAAGGGGAAGGCGACCAGTCGGGGTGGATCTTCCTCGCAAGCCGGCCTGCCGAAGGGCTGGATCCAGGGCGACTGGATCCGCTCGGCGATCCGCCAAGAAGACCTCGACGACCTAGCCGAAGGAGGGCTGATCCCCCATGGATCGGTGCGGCTTCCGGGGAAGGAATCCGAGCCGCAACCTCGGGAGGGTGAGCGCGTTCTCCTTGCCACCCACGTCGACCGTGGATTTTCCTTGCCTCCTCACCCTTTCTTTCGGGGATTTCTGAATTTCTTTGGGGCACAACTCCACCACTTCACTCCCAACACAATCGTGTATCTCACTGCTTTCGTGTCTTTGTGCGAGAATTTCTTGGATTGTCGGCCTCACTGGGGTCTTTTCAAGCACATTTTCACCTGTCGTTCTCAGACGGTGAAAAAGGCCAATCCGAGTGACGAGAGAACACAAGTGATTCAGATGTGTGGGGGTCTTGGTGTTCAGATGAGAGGGAAAAGTTCCTTTCCAGCCATGATTCTTCCCGACTCGGTTCGCGGATGGCAGTCGACCTGGTTTTACTGCAAAGACCAGTCGACGCCAGGGCAGTCGACTGGCCTCCCTCCTTTTACCATGGACCGAGCGAGGAAACCCTCCTCTTTGAAGGTGCTCCCGGAGGAGAAGGCGCAGGTTAGGGTGCTGGTCGAACGAGTGGTCCAGCTTATCCGTGACGGGGTCACCGGTATGGATCTCTTGGAGGTTTTCCTTCAGCGGCGCATCCAGCCTCTTCAAGCCCGAGACCATCCGACATGGATGTATTCGGGTCTTGACGACTCCACTCGGGTTCACCCGGAGGAGGTCGATGATGACACACTGGAGAAGTGGCTGTCGGGCATGACCGGAAACAAGGACAACCCCAGGGGAGCCAGGAGAGTTCCTCCATTCGACTAGTCCCATGTACCAGAGAAGGTCCGATTCTGAGCTTTGATTGTAATCTGAATTCACTCGCGCGCTGTCTATACTGCGTCGACTGACTTTATTCTTCCTGCTTTCTTTCAGGCTCTTATCAAAATGTATTCAATGCCCAACGGAGAGCAAGAGCAAGACCTAGAAGGAGAGGCGAGCGGCGGCGATAGTGGCGAATGGTATTCTGACGGTGAAGGGGATGAAGAAAGTGAGGACTCAAGTGACGAAGAAGAAGTCGAGTCGGCTCCTCGCAGGGAGAGGCAATCCAAGCTTGACGAAGAACGACCGAGCGCCCTGAAAAGGCGATTGCTCAGGCTGGTCAGTCTTCAGAGCGTTCTCGGACCTCTTCACCAACCCCAACTGAAAAAGCGTCAAAGCATCCCAAAGTTGCAGAGCCGAAACCTCTGAAGGCGTTGCCGAAGATTAAGATTGACATCCCCGTCGCTTCTGCGTGAGTGTCTCCCTTTGTATTCACTCGACGCCCCGTGCTGTTTGTTTTTTCTTGATTTAACCAGACGAACTTTGGAACTGGCAGGGCTGCTACTTCCCGGACCTCAGCTTACAGGGACGAGGATGAGGTAATGGAGGATGCGGTCACTTCCAAACTGGGTATGATTTCTGCCATTCTGTCTTTATTTGGTCGACTCAACTGCAATGTGTACCATTGGGTGATGTGATTTTGGCGATTGAACTTTGAACAGCTCCTAACATTATTGACCTCCCCGATGATGATGATGAAGAGCCTGAGAGGCCTTTGACGAGGAAAAATAGGCAAGCTCCTGCAAGCAAGGTGCCACAGTCGATGCCGAGGGCGGAACCAGTCATTCAGGACGCTGGTGATGCCAATCGGGGTTCTGTTACCTTCGTCGTGCCATTGTCGAGTGCCTTGCCTTCTTCGTCGACTGCTCAGGCCCCTGTCGACCCACCTTCAGTTTTTGCGACCCATCATGTCCCAGAGGACGAAGTGAATGCTGCCAAGGAAGCCATACGCCAGGCGGGCATTATGATGGAGAAGGTGAAGACGGTGCGGGACGCCAGTCAGGCCGCCTACGACGCCAGCTTGGCTCTCCAAAGCAACGTTCAGGTTAGTTGGTCACCGCTTGTTCTGTTAGGATATGCTATCTGAAGACTCTCTTTCCGAAAATCTTTGCATCTGTACACCCACTAGGTGCGTCGATTGAATTTTTGAACTAGTGGGGGCATGCTGAGTGCACCCACTGGGTGTAGTCCCCGAGACTACGGTGGACTGCTGGCAGTCAACTATAGTCTTTGTATTTTGATTCTTTCGCTCGATGTGATCTGGCCGCGTCGAGTGTAAACCGAACTGGTAGTTTGTCTCTTCTACTCGGTCTGGGCGAGTGGGATCAGAACCGGTGGGGGCACGCCAAGTGCACCCACTGGGTGTAGTCCCCTAGACCGCGGTCGACTGCTGGCAGTCGACTGTGGTCTGAGTTCTTCTTTCTCTCCCTTTTTTTACTCCCTGCACTCGACTCCGGCGGGCCGGTCGAGTGGGATCATAACCGATGGGGGGCACGCAAAGTGCACCCACTGGGTGTAGTCCCCGAGACTATGGTGGACTACGGGCAGTCGACCGTAGTCTTAGTATTTATTGTCTTTGTCTTTTTTCGCTGTAAAATAACTTCTCCTCCCTGATTGCAGAAATCTTGTGATCTTGGAGCTCGCTTTGCTGACTTGGAGAAACAGCAGATCCAACTGAACCTTGACTTGGAATTGGCCAAGACAGAGATACAAAAGGCCAAGGACGACGCCAATGGTAAGACGAGCTTGTCGACTGGTTTGTCTTAGGCTTGAGTACCCTTCTGCTCTTTCTGAATCAAGCACCATTTCTTTGCAGAAAAACTGAGAGAAGCTCTGGTGAAGAAGGATCAGGATTTGGCTGCTGCTCGAAAGGAAGCTGATGATAGAACCGCTCTGGCTGAACAGAAACCGGCTTCGGTCGGCCAGTTGGAAGAAGAGAACACCAAGATGAAACCTGCTCTGAACGAAGCCAACAAGGAGTGCACGCGCTTGAAGAAGGACAATCTCAACCTGTACGAGAAGATGGAAGGCATCGCTCGCAGGAGGGACGATCTGGAGAGCTATCTAAGGAGCCTTGCCAAGAAGTTGTTTATCAAGCTTGAAGGTACACATTTTGTTCCGACTGATTTTTTTTGTCGACTTAGCGTATGAAAATTGACTTATCCATGGATCGTGAATGCAGAGTTTTGCCAGAACTTCGAGGAGGAGACTGGGCGGATTGAGCCAGGTTTGGACCCAATCAATTCTCTCGTAAAAGATGAAACTGCCATGAATCTGCTCCGACTGGAATCCCGCATCGACGGTGTTGTGGACTACTTGGCTCGACTGAAGGTCGCCACATCACGGATCGACACGGCACTTTGGCCAGAGGCCACACTCCAGAATGATCTTGAGTCCCTGATGACTCGACTTAACGAGATCCCTGATCGAGTGCAGGAGTGGAAGAAATCTTCTGCCCAGTGTGGTGCTGATGTGGCTCTGTCTTTGGTTCGTGTCCACTGCAAGGAGGTGTGACAGAATAAGCTGGCAGCAATCAAGGTCGCCAACACCCAGAAGCATGACTTCTGATCTTTTATGGAGACTTTCATCGCTGTAGCCACTCGGATCACCGACGGCGTCGACCTGGACGAGTTCGTCGAGCCTGCCAGTCCTCCTCCTACGGAGTGAACAAACTTTTATGCCCCACCTTAAATTTGCCTCGGAATGCCGAGTGGTTTTTGTAACCGTTAAACTCTTTCGGGCTGAATGCCCGAGCACTTCGATCTGTGGTCCGGAACCTTTAGGATTTATCTGAACTTTGTTTATCATTGAATATCTTCATGAATCCTCCGTCGAGTGGAACTCGTTCTTCACTCGAGACAACTTTTGTATTTGTGGCGCAGCTCCGAAGGACAAGGTAGCAGTCGACCTGCACCTCATCATCCTTGCGGGTCGGCGATGGAGCGCACGTTGTATTTGTGGCGAAGCTCCCAAGGAGAAGGTGGCAGTCGACCTGCACCTCGTCGTCCTTGCGTAGTGGGATGGAGCGCATGTTGTATTTGTGGTGAAGCTCCCAAGGAGAAGGTGGCAGTCGACCTGCACCTCGTCGTCCTTGCGGAGTGGGATGGAGCGCATGTTGTATTTGTGGCGAAGCTCCCAAGGAGAAGGTGACAGTCGACCTGCAC
>NC_041392.1:192828950-192829745 GCF_002162155.2 Triticum dicoccoides
ATCCTCCGTCGAGTGGAACTCGTTCTTCACTCGAGACAACTTTTGTATTTGTGGCGCAGCTCCGAAGGACAAGGTAGCAGTCGACCTGCACCTCATCATCCTTGCGGGTCGGCGATGGAGCGCACGTTGTATTTGTGGCGAAGCTCCCAAGGAGAAGGTGGCAGTCGACCTGCACCTCGTCGTCCTTGCGGAGTGGGATGGAGCGCATGTTGTATTTGTGGCGAAGCTCCCAAGGAGAAGGTGACAGTCGACCTGCACCTTGTCGTCCTTGTGGATTGAGATGGAGCGCACGTTGTATTTGTGGTGAAGCTCCCAGGGAGAAGGTGGCAGTCGACCTGCACCTCGTCGTCCTTGTGGATTGAGATGGAGCGCATGTTGTATTTGTGGCGAAGCTCCCAAGGAGAAGGTGGCAGTCGACCTGCACCTCGTCGTCCTTGTGGATGGAGATGTGTTTCGTACTTAGGCGAGTACTGGACTGCAGCTAAGCCTCCGAGTGGGAGGCTGGCTCACCACTCAGTAGGATTTTCGAATACTTAGGCGAGTACTGGACTGCAGCTAAGCCCCCGAGTGGGAGGCTGGCTCACCACTCGGTAGGATTTTCAAATACTTAGGCGAGTACTAGACTGCAGCTAAGCCCCCGAGTGGGAGGGTCGCTCACCACTCGGTAGGATTTTCAGATACTTAGGCGAGTACTGGACTGCAACTAAGCCCCCGAGTGGGAGGCTGGCTCACCACTCGGTAGGATTTTCAAATACTTAGGCGAGTACTGGACTGCAGCTAAGCCCCCGAGTAGGA
>NC_041392.1:192829845-192830367 GCF_002162155.2 Triticum dicoccoides
CTTGTGGGTCGGCGGTGGAGCGCACATTGTATTTGTGGCGAAGCTCCCAAGGAGAAGGTAGCAGTCGACCTACACCTCGTCGTCCTTGCGGGTCGGCGGTGGAGCGCACATTGTATTTGTGGCGAAGCTCCCAAGGAGAAGGTGGCAGTCGACCTGCACCTCGTCGTCCTTGTGGGTCGAGATGTGTTTCGTACTTAGGCGAGTACTAGACTGCAGCTAAGCCCCCGAGTGGGAGACTGTCTCACCACTCGGTAGGATTTTCAAATACTTAGGCGAGTACTGGACTACAGCTAAGCCCCCGAGTGGGAGGGTCGCTCACCACTCGGTAGGATTTTCAAATACTTAGGCGAGTACTGGACTGCAGCTAAGCCCCCGAGTGGGAGGGTCGCTCACCACTCGGTAGGATTTTCAGATACTTAGGCGAGTACTGGACTGCAGCTAAGCCCCCGAGTGGGAGGGTCGCTCACCACTCGATAGGATTTTCAAACACTTAGGCGAGTACTGGACTGCAGCTAAGCCCCC
>NC_041392.1:192831093-192841429 GCF_002162155.2 Triticum dicoccoides
CCACTCGGTAGGATTTTCAAATACTTAGGCGAGTACTGGACTGCAGCTAAGCCCCCGAGTGGGAGGGTTGCTCTCCATTCGGTAGGATTTTTCAAATACTTAGGCGAGTACTGGACTGCAGCTAAGGCCCCGAGTGGGAGGGTCGCTCACCACTCGGTAGGATTTTCAAATACTTAGGCGAGTACTGGACTGCAGCTAAGCCCCTAAGTGGGAGGCTGGCTCACCACTCGGTAGGATTTTTGAAATACTTAGGCGAGAACTAGACTACAGCTAAGCCCCCGAGTGGGAGGGTCGCTCTCCACTCGGTAGGATTTATCTTTTACAAACTTAGGCGAAACAGATTCGTAGCTAAGCCACCCACTGGGGAATTTCTTCCGCAAACAAAAACAACAACAATCACTGGGAAAATTATAACGCTCTTGTCTTTGATAAATAAACTACAGGAGTTTCTCTTATTACATCTCATCCGAGTGAGAATTCAAGTATAAAAGGGGCGAAGCAGCTCCGCATTCCAGGCTCGTGGCTCATCAATCTGGCGATCGACATTATAAAGGTGATACGCTCCGTTGTGGAGGACTCTGGTTACTATGAAGGGACCTTCCCAAGTAGGAGCGAGTTTGTGTGGTTTCTGTTCATCCACTCAGAGGACCAAGTCTCCTTCTTGGAAGGCTCGACTCTTCACATTTCTGGCATGGAATCGATACAAGTCTTGCTGATAGATGGTCGATCGGATCATGGCCATTTCTCTTTCTTCTTCCAGGAGGTCGACTGCGTCCTGCTGGGCTTGTTCCGCTTCATCTTCAGAGTAGAGCTCGACTCGGGGTGCGTTGTGAAGCAGGTCACTCGGCAAAACTGCTTCGGCTTCGTAGACCAGAAAGAATGGGGTTCTCTCGGTCGATCGGTTCGGGGTTGTCCTCAATCCCCAAAGAACTGATGGAAGCTCGTCGACCCATGCCCCTGCTGCGTGCTTGAGATCGCGCATCAGTCGAGGTTTCAGTCCTTTGAGAATTAAGCCGTTTGCTCTTTCCGCTTGTCCATTCGACTGGGGGTGAGCGACCGAAGCTTAGTCGACTCGTGTGCCCTGAGAGGCGCAAAAGGATCTGAATTTGTCGGAATCGAAGTTTGACCCATTGTCAGTGATGATGCTATGCGGAACTCCATATCTGAATATGAACTCTCTGATGAAACTGATAGTAGTGCAAGCATCAAGATTCTTGATAGGCTTAGCTTCAATCCATTTGGTGAACTTGTCGACTGCTACTAGCACATGAGTGAAGCCGCTCCTGCCTGTTCTCAGTGGTCCAACCATGTCCAGTCCCCAAACGGCGAAGGGCCAGACGAGTGGAATGGTTTTCAGGGCTGACGCGGGCTTGTGCGACATATTGGAGTAAAACTGACATCCTTCACACTTGTCGACTATCTCTTTTGCCATTTCATTCACTCTTGGCCAGTAGAGTCCCGCTCGGTATGCTTTAGCCACAATGGTCCGAGAGGACGCATGATGACCACAGGTCCCCGAGTGGATATCATCAAGGATCATCTGACCTTCTTCTGGTGTTATACACTTCTGACTGACTCCAGTCGCGCTTTCTCTATACAACTGTCCCTTTATGACTGTAAAGGCCTTGGATCGACGGACGATCTGTCGAGCCTCTTCTTCGTCCTTTGGGAGTTCTTTCCCTAGGATGTACGCGATGTATGGTATTTTCCAGTCGGGAGTGATGACCAAGACTTCCATGATCAGGTCGACCACAGCTGGAACTTCAACTTCAGTCGGAACCATGGCACTTTTTGGCTGCGGGGCCTCTTCAGTGAAGGGATCCTCCTGAACTGATGGTGTGTGGATGTGTTCCAAAAACACATTGCTGGGAATGGCTTCTCTTTTGGAACCTATTTTTGCCAAATCATCAGCTGCTTGATTTTTCAGTCGGGGTATGTGATGAAGTTCTAACCCCTCGAATTTCTTCTCCAGCTTTCTCACTGCATTGCAATAACCAGTCATGGCCGGACTTCTGACGTCCCACTCCTTCATCACCTGATTAACCACCAAATCTGAATCGCCATAGACCATGAGGCGACGGACGCCGAGTGAAATGGCCATGCGCAGCCCGTATAAAAGTGCTTCATATTATGCCTCGTTATTGGAGGAATCAAAGTGGATTTGAAGAACATATCTGAGCTTATCTCCTCGGGGGGAGACCAATACCACCCCGGCACTGGAACCATTCAACATTTTGGAACCGTCGAAGAACATGGTCCAATTCTCCGAGTGAACCCGAGTCGGCAGTTGCTGTTCAATCCACTCAGCGACGAAATCTGCTATTGCCTGGGACTTGATAGCTTTCTTTGCCTCAAACTTGATATCTAAAGGAAGGAGTTCAATCGCCCATTTCGCCACTCGACCAGTTGCATCTCTGTTATGCAGGATCTCTGACAATGGAGCGTCGCTGACGACTGTAATGGAATGATCAGAGAAGTAGTGAGCAACCTTCTTTGTGGTCATATAAATCCCATATACAAGCTTCTGATAATGAGGATATCTTTGCTTCGACGGGGTCAAAACTTCAGAAATATAATATACTGGGCGCTGAACTTTGAAGGATTTTCCTTCTTCTTCCCGCTCGA
The DNA here is from genome assembly GCF_002162155.2 of Triticum dicoccoides. Lineage (NCBI taxonomy): Eukaryota > Viridiplantae > Streptophyta > Magnoliopsida > Poales > Poaceae > Triticum > Triticum dicoccoides. The sequence goes on from NC_041392.1 coordinate 192,833,719, forward strand.
CCGTAAGTACCGTACTGACGACTTGTCCCGTGGCTGCGATGTAAAGCAGCAAAGGCTCTTTGCTGATTGGGGCAGCAAGCACCGACTGGGTGGAGAGCAGAGCTTTGAGCTCTGCAAACGCTGCATCAGCTTCAGGAGTCCACTCGAACTTGTCGGACTTCTTCATCAATCGGTAAAGAGGCAATGCCTTTTCACCGAGACGAGAGATGAATCGACTTAAAGCGGCCAAGCAACCAGTAAGCTTCTGGACATCGTGCACTCGCACAGGACTTCTCATTCGGAGTATAGTACCAACTTTTTCCGGATTGGCGTCGATTCCCCGTTTGGAAACGAGAAAACTGAGTAGCTTTCCGCCGGGAACTCCGAATGTGCACTTTGATGGATTAAGCTTGATATCATATCTCCTGAGGTTGGCAAAGGTTTCAGCAAGGTCAGTCAGCAGGTCGGAACCCTTCCCTGACTTGACCACAATATCATCCATGTATGCTTCCACATTTCGACTGATTTGAGTGAGCAAACACTTCTGAATCATCCTCATGAATGTGGCTCCGGCATTCTTGAGGCCGAACGGCATGGTAACATAACAGAAGCACCTGAATGGAGTGATGAAAGCTGTTTTGATCTCGTCAGGTCCATACAGACGGATCTGATGGTACCCGGAATAGGCGTCTAAAAAAGACAGTTGCTCACATCCCGCAGTCGAGTCGACTATCTGGTCGATGCGGGGGAGAGGAAAATGATCTTTCGGGCAGGCCCGATTGATATGTTTAAAGTCAATGCACATGCGAAGTGACTTGTCCTTCTTCGGGACCATGACAACGTTGGCGAGCCACTCGGAGTGGTAGATCTCTCGGATGAACTCCGCTGCTAAGAGCCGAGCGACCTCCTCACCAATAGCCTTTCTCTTCTGGACGGCGGACCGTCGGAGATGTTCTTTGACAGGTTTTACTTTTGAGTCGACTCGTAGGCGGTGGTCAGCCAGCTCCCTGGGAACACCCGGCATGTCAGAAGGCTTCCATGCGAAAATGTCCCAGTTCTCACGGAGGAACTGGATGAGCGCTTCTTCCTATTTGGAGTCGAGCGTTGTTGAGATATGAGTCGGAGCAGCACTGGGATCGGTCGGGTGAATGTGAGCCGGCTTCGTTTCGCCAGACGGCTGAAAAGCTGATTCTATAGCGGGCTTCTTGGCTCGCAACAAATCACTCGGGTCTGCAGTCTTCTGGTATTCCTGCAGATCCACCACTGCCATCTGAGCATCAACGATCTTTGAACCTTTCTGAAAACACTCTTCTGCTTTCTTCCGATTGCCCGTAACAGTGATCACACCTTTGGGACCAGGCATCTTCAATTTGAGATACACATAACATGGTCGAGCCATGAAGCATGCATAAGCCGGCCTGCCCAAAATAGCGTGATAAGCACTCTAGAAATCTACAACTTCGAACGTCAACTTTTCTTTGCGGTAATTCTTGGAATCACCGAAAACCACATCAAGAGCAATCTGGCCGAGCGACTCAGCCTTCTTTCCAGGAATGACTCCATGGAAACTCATATTGCTGGTACTGAGTCTGTACATCGGAATGCCTATCCCTTTCAACGTCTCAGCATACAGTATGTTCAAACCACTGCCGCCATCCATCAAGACTTTGGTCAGTCGAGTGCCTTCAACAACTGGGTCGACCACGAAAGCTTGCCTCCCTGGGGTGGAAATGTGCATTGGGTGATCGGACTGGTCGAATGTGATGGCAGTCTGAGACCACTTCAGATAACTGGGTGTTGCCGGAGCAACCATATTCACATCACGGTTGATAACTTTCAGTCGACTTTTGCTTTCAATATCAGCAAAAATCATCAGGGTGGAATTGACCTGGGGGTATCCATCATCACTGTCTTCCTTGTCCTCAACTCTGTCTGACTCATTTTCCTTATCTTTGGGCTGCTTGCCCTGGAACTGCTGGATCAAGAGCCGACACTGTCGAGTGGTATGTTTCGGGTAAATGAACTTACCCTCTTCATCTTTCTTAGTGTGGATGTGACATGGCAAATCCAACACATCATTTCCGTCTTTGTCTTTAACTTTCTTGGGGTTCCAAGGTCCTTTGGGTTTCGGCTTAAACTTTCCTTGAGTTACAGCCAAGGCTTTCCTAGGAGCAGCTGGCTCGGCTTTCCGCTTCTGTTTCCGATTGGAATTTCCTCCTCTGGTCTCTTGAGCGACTGACTTGAGCTTGCCACTCCTGAGTCGATCCTCATCTTCACCATTGGCGTACTTGGTGGCAATCTCCATCATCTGATTCAGAGACATGTCTCCGGTTCGACTGAATTTCAGATTCAGTTCTCTGTACTTGACGCCTTCTTTGAAGGCACAGACTGCTTGGTGGTCAGGCACATTCTCTACCGTGTGATGTAACGTGATCCATCTCTGGATGTAATCCCTCAAAGTTTCATTCGGCTTCTGCACGCAAGACCGCAATTCCGTCAGCCCTGCCGGTCGCTTGCATGTTCCTTCAAATGTGGTGACAAACACTCGGGCGAGATCTTCCCAAGTGTAAATGCTGCTGGGTGCTAACTGATTCAGCCACGCTCTGGACGAGCCCTCCAACATGAGAGATAGGTGCTTCATGGCCACTTCATCATTGCCACTGCCAATCTGGACGGCCACTCGGTAGTCTTCAAGCCAAGTATCGGGCTTGGACTCACCAGTGAACTTACTGACTCCAGTCGCCAACCTGAAGTTGGGAGGAATCACAGCGGCCCTGATGGCTCTACTAAAGCACTCTGGCCCTGAAACATGTACTCTGCTTCTGGTAGGTGCATCTCTGTCGTGACCTTCTCGGTGAGCTCTGTTCTTGTCGACCAAACCTTGAACGAGAATGGATCTCACATCAAAGCCTGGTTCCCTGGGGTCGACTGGAATCCTTCGCCCAACACTATGAGGGCGTCTGTCATCCTGCTGTCGAGGCACATACGACCCGCTCCTCGGGGAAGGGGTGGGCACTCGACGTCGATCGTCACGATCGAATCGGTGATCATACTGCTCACGGTTCCCGTACTGATTACGCCGGTCCCCACGTCCCTCACGCCTCGGGGGCGATCTTGGCTATGAGCCGACTGGACTGTGTCTGCAGCAATGGATCTGCTATGAATCATGTTCCGCGACTGAGAAACAGCGGAGCTCTGGTCTCCTGCTGCCCGGAGTAACGCTCTGATCTGCAACAAGCCTCTGCCGGCCTCCTACTAGGAAGGCTGAATCGACTCTGCTATACGGGCTGCGGCTGCTAAATTCTGAATCGGAGTTCGATATACCTGCAGGGGCGGAAAGAGCTGACATTGACTGGATTCTGGAACCCGTTGTCGCGCACGCTCGTCGAGTGCTCGCTGGAGGTTCTCCAGTCGAGTGCGCTCAGCCAAGTTTGCCAGGCGCGCGTCCTCCAAGGCACGAGCCTTGGGGGTTTCTCCAATGATAGGAGTGTGCAGTGCATCCATGTTCCGGCGACGAAGTTCTTCTCTCTGCAGCGACGTGAGAGGCTCGGGGAGATATTCCTCATGGGGACGCGACGGGTCGCCTCCACCCGCGCCTCCGTCGGTGCGGGGAAAACCGGGAGGACTGGGCGGTCCATCAACCATCAGAATCTCCACCGCCGGATCACTGCTGTCGCACTCAGATGCGGTCTCTGCGGAGCCAGTTGACAGGTCGAACAGGCCGTAGAGGGATTTGTCGGGCTCGATCGCCGCGACTTGAGGGGTGGCCGACTGGCGTGCCACCGCGTGTCTCACCCACCGCTGAAGTCTCGACCGACCGGAGCGCTTGCGCCGGCGGGAAACAGGGAGGGAGGACAACACAGGAACCGACCGATAATGGGTCGACGGTTGCCACAAGAGGACACTGCGGACGCACACGCGAAAGTGCATTGCCCCGTGGACAGGGAGTGCGTCCACGTCGAGCGGAGCCTCCTGAAGCCAAGCGGAGTCGTCGGCGATGAACGTGAGCGCACCGAGACGGATCTCGCGGCCCTCCACCAAAACTCCGCCAGAAACCATGATGATTTGGATCGGAAAAGATCACAACTCCTCCAACAAATCGCTAAAACACCTGCCCCACGGTGGGCGCCAACTGTCGTGGTTCTAAGTCCGACAGTAATGTAGGGGGGTATGTATGGAGAGGCAAGGTCTTAGCTATGGAGTAGTTGTAAGCACACGAGGTTTATGAGTTCAGGCCCTTCTCGGAGGAAGTAATAGCCCTACGTCTCGGAGCCCGGAGGGGTCGACTGGATTATGCGTGTATGAATTATAGGGGTGTGAACCCTTTACACTGAGGAGGGGGGTGACTTATATAGAGTTCGCCGGACCCCTCTGGCCCTCAGTTGTGTAGGGTTTTAAATACATTAAGGTCGGGCGTTACTGGTAACGCCCCTAATAAAGCGCTATGATGACCATAAAAGCTACTTAATAACCGACCATTAGCGTGCGGAGTGCCTTTAGGTCTCCTGGCCGTCGAGTGGTTGGATCTTGGTCGAGTGATTGCTTCTTGGTCGAGTGTCTTCGAGTCTGTCGAGTGGAACACCTCCAAGTCGATTGAAAGGTGATTTCTTCTAGAGATGTCCTTGAGTAGGGCAGTTGGGACAGGTCCATGACCCTACCCTAAGTACATAGCTTCATCAGCCGGCGCCGGAGACGAACACCCAGCGCAGATATCGCGATGGTCGCGCACTGCTGAGACTGAGAGCGTCAAGGCTCGCTTTGACATTTCGCTGAACACATGGGTGCACTGCACTGACGAGGGCGTAGGCTGGGTCGCCCAAGCCCCACCACCAACCAGCGGTCCCCGTGCTTGATGGGGTTCGGCTCGGAGTCCCGTAGACGTCAATGAATCGCCTTCTGGCATTTGTTTTCCGGTGGTTTTCTCTTGGTTCAATGGTAAAGAGAAAACAAGAAAACCGAGCAATCAAATAGGACTAGGAAAGTAGGCATGCTTGATTTCGGATGTATTAAGCCATGACTCTGTACTCTGTTGTTGTTGAAGATTTTTTCTATTTATAATAAACTTGGTCAAGCATAAGTGCATTTGACTTTTAAACAAAATAGTACACCTTATATTTTGAATCGGATGAAGGGCATCACAATTTTCACCATTTAAATATATACAGTTGCCTCGTATTTAGCCAAAGAACATTGAAAAGGACTAAGCTAACAAGCAGCAAATATGGAATAAAAAGCACAACTTTAGGGGTATAAGGGAATTAAACACTTTGCACCAGGAAATGGAATATAAATACGCTTATATTTGCTAAAATGTATAACTTGCCTTATAATTTTAAATGGAGGGAGTAATGCCTAGCCAGACAATGTTGTGACCAGGTTGCTAAGCTTGAACATCTATGTTAGCGAAAATTGGTGTCAAAATAACCATGTGTTCTAAATAACTCCACGTCCTGGGAATGTTCCTTTTCACAGTAGATATCAACACAAGATGAAGTGAACTAACATGCAGAAAAGCAGAGGTATGTAACCCAATCAAAAGAACTGCTTCCACAACATTGGCAGTAGCACACACCAGGTATACAATACAAATCCCGGACTAGCCCTTCCAGCGTTGATGGGAAACATTTCATCATATGAGACAGCTTCAGTACATGCTAAACAAAAAAAGGGTTACTTCATAATGTTACAAGGAGCTGCAAATCCTTGGTGTGCCAGTATGTACGACTACAGCCCACCACCTCCTCCTCCCCCCCTCCCATGTCGTCCCTGCGGGCGACCGGGGGAAACCCTAGGGCACCACCTGCCGGGCCCCCTCCCTTCGTCTTCCTCCCTCGCCACCGCCAGTCCACACCGGCGGGCGAAGCCCGTTTGGTGTTGGCGGCGGCGGGGTCTCATCTCTCCCTGCTCGGGCGGCGGGACTGCTCTATGGGGGGCGCGGCGGCGTGGCTACATGGTCCGGCGGCGGGGCTGCCGGTTAGTGGTGGTGGTGTGGAGGGCCTCGCGGTGGTGGGCGCTCTCATGGCGGCGTGCAGGAGGTTGCGGCTGTGACGCCCCCAATTCAATCATACACGCAAGCGTGTACGATCAAGATCAGGGACTCACGGGAAGATATCACAACACAACTCTACAAATAAAATAAGTCATACAAGCATCATATTACAAGCCAGGGGCCTCGAGGGCTCGAATACAAGAGCTCGATCATAGACGAGTCAGCGGAAGCAACAATATCGGAGTACAGACATAAGTTAAACAAGTTTGCCTTAAGAAGGCTAGCACAAACTGGGATACAGATCGAAAGAGGCGCATGCCTCCTACCTGGGATCCTCCTAAACTACTCCTGATCGTCGTCAGCGGGCTGCACGTAGTAGTAGGCACCTCAAGTGTAGTAGGAGTCGTCATCAACGGTGGCGTCTAGCTCCTGGTCTCCATCGTCTGGTCGCAGCAATCGGGTATAGGAAGGGGGAAAGGGGGAACAAAGTCGTGAGTACTCATCCAAAGTACTCGCAAGCAAGGAGCTACACTACATATGTATGCATTGGTATCAAATGGAATAAGGGTATCATATGTGGACTGAACTGCAGAATGCCGGAATAAGAGGGGGATAGCTAGTCCTATCGAGGACTACGCTTCTGGCCACCTCCATCTTGCAACATGTAGAAGAGAGCAGAAGGTAAGTCCACCAAGTAGCATCGTGTAGCATAATCCTACCCGGCGATCCTCCCCTCGTCGCCCTGTTAGAGAGCGATCACCGGGTTGTATCTCACACTTGGAAGGGTGTGTTTTATTAAGTAACCGGTTCTACTTGTCATAAGGTCAAGGTACAACTCCAAGTCGTCCTGTTACCGAAGATCACGGCTATTAGAATAGATTAACTTCCGTGCAGGGGTGCACCACATTTCCCAACACACTCGATCCCATTTGGCTGGACACACTTTCCTGGGTCATACCCGGCCTCGGAAGATCAACACGTCGCAGCCCTACCTAGGCACAACAGAGAGGTCAGCACGCCGGTCTAAATCCTATGGCGCAGGGGTCTGGGCCCATCGCCCATTGCACACCTGCATGTTGCGAGGGCGGCCGGAGAGCAGACCTAGCCTCCCTTATACAAGAGCAGGCGTTCCAGTCCAACCCGGCGCACGCCGCTCAGTCACTGATGTCATGAAGGCTTCAGCTGATACCCCGACGTCGAGTGCCCATAACTGTTCCCGCGTAGTTGGTTAGTGCGGATAGGCCAGTAGCCAGACTCAGATCAAATACCAAGATCTCGTTAAGCGTGTTATTTTGAAATAACCAGGGACGCAGACCAGGGCCAGGCCCACCTCTCTCCCGGGTGGTCTCAACCTGCCCTGTCACTCCGCCACAAAGATCCACACAAAGGGCCGTCGGGAAAGTATGTCCTTCCAGCCCCCAATTCGTGAATCAACCGCGGGTACTCAACGAGCCGACCCGACTTTAGTCACAACATGATTCATATAATATGTATATAAGTATATACCCGTGATCAACACCCGACGTGATCACGGCCCGATAGTATAGCATGGCAGACAGACAAGAATGTAGGGCCACTGATGATAAACTAGCATCCTATACTAAGCATTTAGGATTGCGAGTAAGGTATCAACAGATGTAGCAACAATGACAGGCTATGCATCATAATAGGATTAACGGAAAGCAGTAACATGCTACACTACTCTAATGCAAGCAGTAGAGAGAAGAATAGACGATATCTGGT
>NC_041392.1:192841589-192861250 GCF_002162155.2 Triticum dicoccoides
TGGCAAGAGAGAGAGGCCATCAACACCGTAGTTGTACTGGGTAGCAGCGACGTCGGTCTCGGTGTCTAGCGAGAGCAGAGGGGGAAGAAACAATAAATATTAAGCAAACAGATGCATGACGATGCATAACAAGACAAAGCGTGAAGCTAGGTGTGCCCTAACGCGGTATGAGGTGGTACCGGTGAATGGGGAAACATCCGGGAAAATATCCCCGGTGTTTCCCTTTTTCGGACAGACGAACCGGAGGGGGAAAGTTGCGTCTTCGCTATGCTAGGGATACGTGGAGGACAAACGGGCTGCATATCCGGATTCGTCTCGTCGTTCTGAGCAACTTTCATGTACAAAATTTTTCCATCCGAGCTACGGTTTATTTTATATTAATTTTAAAAAATTTAAATCATTTCTAGAATTTATTTGACTTATTTAATTCAACATTATCTAGAATAGTGTTTGCTGACATCAGCATGATGTCAGCAGTTGACCTGGTCAACCTGACAGGTGGGACCCACCTGTCGGTGACACATTTAATTATCCAGTTTAATTAACCTAATCAGGATTAATTAGGGGGGTGGGCCCCACTGTCATTGACTAATTAATTAATTAACTAACAGTTTAATTAGTTTAGTTAATTGATTAGTTTAATTAATCAAAATTAATTAAGTTAATTAATCCTTTAATTAATTAATTGATTAATAATTTTATTTATTATTTATTTTTATTTTTTTCGTCCTGGGCGTGGGCCCCGTTCGTCATAGGGCCAGGGGCCAAAGCGGGCACGGGCGCTACCGGGCACAACCCGAGCGCTGGATGCGGGCGCGTGGGCACTCGTTACGGCACCCGCCCAGGCCAGCCGCGGGGGCGGGACTGGCGAGGCGCGGTGGGGCGCCGGCGACGCAGGGAGGCAGGGGCCATGCGCACGTGGGGCCGGGCAAGGACGGCGACGAGCGGACGCGGTGGAGGTTGCGGGCGCGGGTGGCAGAGGGATAGCAGTGGGCACCTTGAAGCGGGGCGGAGGCGTGCAGCGGTCCCAGCGAGCCACAACAGTGTCGGCGAGGCAGGGTAGCGAGGGGCGCGGGCGAAGCAGTAGTAGGGCCACGGTGGCGCATGGCGAGTGCGGGGGTGCATGGCAGGGGCTGCGCTGCGGGCGCGCGGGTGCGGGCGCCCGGACTGGGCGCGGCCAGTCGGTGCCACGACGTGGGAAGGACGCTGGCGTGGCAGCGGCGAGGCCACGGCGGGGCAAGGCTGTGGTGATGCAGGCGGTGCCGGGGCGCCGAGACAGTGCGTTCGGGCGACGGTGAATGCGCAGGGCATGCAGGTGCGTGGCCAGCGAGGTCGTGCGGGCGGGGTGGCGTGGCTGGCCGGCGAGCGGGACTAGCAGATGCGGGGGGCACGAGGCGCAGACGCGAGACGACGTCGGCGGGCGCGTGTGGTGGCCGACAGTGCGTGACCAGCGACGGGAAGAGGTGCCGGAGCGGGCGCACATGGGAAAGAGGAGCTAGAGGCCTCACCAGCGTTGCAGGGGTTCGGTCGTCGAGGCTTGGGGAAGCCGGCGTGGAGGAAGAAGAGGAGGCGTCTGGCGACGGGGGTGATGGGGTCGGGGCGGTCCGGCGAGCCGGCGACGAATCTTGGGGGCAGGCGGGGCAGCGTGGTCGGGGCGGAGGACGAAGACGGGCGGCGAGGTGGTGTAGTGCACGGTGAGGAGCGGTCGAGGAGGGATAGTTGCGGTGGGGAGGTGGTCCGCCGAGGGCGGGTTTGAGCAGCGCCGCGGGGTCAGGGCGCGGTTGCCGGGGTGGATCCCCGATCCAGATCAGGGGGGGAGTGTGGAGGAGCGAGGAGATCGTGGGAGGGGGCGAGTGGGGCGGTGAGGGGTTAGGGTTTCGGTCGGTTGGACCGAGGGGGTTAGTAGGCTAGGGCGCGGGTTGGGCCGGCCCATTCGGGCGGCTGGGGCCAACTAGGCCACTGGCTGGGCCGAGGTCTGGCCACAAGGCCCATTTTTTTGTATTTTAGTTTTCTTTTCTTATATGTATTTTATTTCTTTTCTGTTTTATTCTGTTCCTCCTTTTATTTAATTTCATAAAGTACAAAAATGACCCCTGAATTAGTACTACCACTAAACCCACTACCATAAAAAGTTTAGTCCCTAAATAGAATAGTTTAACATATTATTAATTATAAAAGGCATTTCATTATTTGTTTTGCTACTGTTTTATTCATTTTAGAGTATTTAAAGATTTTATAAAAGTGGGGTTTCTTCACCACAATTACCTTTGCATTATTTGGCACAACTCGAACATTTTAGTTTTAAAGATTGAAAACTTTTGTTGTTTGTCTTTATTTTAAATTTGAATTTGAATCGTTTTTGAACTAACACGAGATTAGCAACACTAATCGAGGTGACGTGGAATCATTAGTAGAGGGTTACTGTAGTGTAACTATCCAGGCGTCACAATTCTCCTCCACTACAAGAAATCTCGTCCCGAGATTTAAGAGGTAGAGTAAGGGGAAAGGTCTGGTTACGATATTTCAACGGATCTTCTCGGTCTTGGCTGCTCTTCTTCAAGAAGTTAATCCCTTTCGTTGATGTCTTCAATTCTTTATTCCAATGCATCATGATGAAGTTGTCCTCCTTTCTTCGAGGAACTCCATTGTACTTACGAATAGGTAAGGGGCAGCTCTACAACGATAGGATGTTATAAGGTAACATCATCTGGGGGTATCCCAAGAATGAACACATGAGTATCTCTCGAGTTGAACAAATGAAACACATCAAGAGCAAAGTAAGAAGGTACCATAAGAAGTTTCAAGCGGATAGACAATCGTCCGATGCCTAAACAAAGTGTGAAAGGGGGCCTAGAGCAACGAGAATAAGTATTGCGTCTGATACCGGAATTGATGATCTCATCGGAAGGTGGCTCGTGAATTACCTATGAGGCCACACGCGAGGAATAGCTTTGGGAACAGGGGGTGTATAGGAGAGTCACGTTTCGATCCAGGGACATGTGGGTTATGGGCCCACCATGTGGGTTGAAAACAGGAAAGCACTATTAGGTGCACGGTCAAGATAGCAAGGTATGTCAGAGGATAGCCTGTCAGTTATGTTGGCAACAACGTTGGTACCAAGGGCGAGGGACGAAGAGAACCATTTCCCTGCTCGTTGAAACGATGCGGACCAATAGGCAAGGTTCTCGTCCATCGGTGGTTACCAGAATGTCATCAACAATAGTAATAGGTTCTTGCTGACAGAATTGTACACCGAAGTGTTTACATAAGCAGGAGAATATTACTGCTTAGATCATTTAAATCACAAGAAACGTTAACCCAACCAATGAAAAGGAAAATATGATTACCAGATTAAACAGAACAATGGAAAGGAAAATGCGTTTAAAACACACATTTCAAGGGTATATCCTTCCCAAGGACAAGCAGAGTATGATATCAATGATAGGATATATCGTAGAAAACCCTTTAGGAAAAGGGAGAGAAATTTGATGGCATTACCCATACAACGGTGCTTGGGGTAATTTATAAAGAAATTTTAGCATTCTTCTTCAAATGTTCATATTGAAAATCGGAGTACCACATACATGCTTCAAGATAGCGTTGACATGGTCTTTAAGCAAAGGTCAGACTTTGGATACGCAAAGGATCCATCAGGAACAAACCATAGAATAAGTGTTACAATTTTCTCACGAAAGAACGGATAACCTTGCTAAAAAGGAAAACCATAACAATGGGTCCTCCGGCCCGGTGCGCTAGGCATGATATCAGCTTACTAGGATATACAAAGTCCAATGTTACAACTTTTGGACAAAGTCCCAACCATCATATCTGACCGAGATTCAGTTCTGATTGATGTCAGGATACCTCAAACTCAGGATACCTGAGAAGAAAAGGTGCAACACAAATTGACGAGACGACATTGTAAGATTCTCGGTAAATGAACTATGGATGAATCATGAGTTCATTATTAAATCAAGGAGAGAATGAGGAGGTGCCTGATGAACTCAGCGACAATTCATCGAGATTTCCAAAAGATGGATTTCCACACTTATGTGAACAAGGAGATACTTTTGTCAGATCAATTAATATAATGAGGTATGCTCGAGGAAAAAATACACGATTAAACATTGGTTGATGGTGCACCCGGAATACGGACTTAGGTAGCACAAACAATGTTAGAATGGCGATTCAATAACCAATGGTCTAAGAATGGAATGTTGACCATTAACTTCAAAGCAATAGGGTTTCTAGAAGGGCAGAATCCAAACAGTACCATTCAGTTGTTCGTGTCCCGATTAGAATCGACATGGGGTCCAAGAATTAATGGTGATGATGAGAAGTATCATTATACTAGGAACTCTTAAGAGGTGGAGAAATTCTCACGACTTTCTTGACATTAAAGATGGTAATACTCCAAGGTAAAGAAGAACAAATGCAGGATAGCAAGGATCCCAAGGTATAACACAAAACACGAACAAGTTTGTGTTGAACGGAAGGCAATCGAGTGGTCGATGATAACACAAATCAGCGAGGGTAAGGATGGTATTTCTCATCACGAATTCAATTGATATCCTTGAGAAGCTCGGAATGTTGATGATGATCATGACACATTTGTCGAGAGGTTTCATGAAGATATAATCGCTCATCTACGACATCAAGCAAAAGGAAGGATGGAGCGAAAAGTTATTGAAACCACAGATACGACACAAACTTGGAATCAAGCTTGTTGTTCAAGGCAAAATGTTAAGACAAGGAAGATCGACGTAAGCTTAGCTCATCGCCGAAAGTGGTGCTTCGGAAATAAGGACCAGGTAGCACAGTTAAAATTAGCACGATACTGATATAGCCGATTAGGCTAGAAATGACGTGATCAAGTACAAACTTGTAAGTAAAGAAGATTACTAATAGTTGGTTAATCACAATGCGGACTCGATTTAGTTATCGATGTCCTTGAGCGTTTAATGACCCAGACCCCATGAAAAATTGAATCGGTGAGAATGTAGTACTTGATGAAGAACTCATAAGAAGTTATGCAGTTCCATGATAATCTCGAGATACTAGGGGGTAATACTCAATGACAGATCAAAATAAAGGTTAGACTAGGGTAATGCTCTGCAGAAGACAAGTGCTCAAACTTGCACGAGGAATGGAAACAAGGAGAAACATGGTTGGAACCACGTCCACAGATACAAGATGAACTTATAACAAGGGGATAATTATTTTAAGAGAAGCTTCGATGATAAGGTATACATCGTGTCCTTCAAGGTCGACTCCCACTTTTTCAATGCATAGCCTTTCATTCACCTCTCGTATTTCGAAAATGACATTAGTTGTTGAAATTTTTACGTGGTGCAATACCAGATAAGTATGACTCGTGAAATATTTTGGGTTCACACGGATTAGGGAAGGCGTTGGTTCAACCCATTAGGGCATCTTAGGAACATATACCACAAACTTCAGAGTAAATAATACAAGCTCAAAAGTAGAGCATGGTTCACAAAGCAGAGGATACAATTTACCAAAGGCATTATATACCCATGGAAAGGCTCACAAGGTTATTCAGTATGAAGGACACGGTCGGATAAAATCCGACAAAGGGTCTGGTGGTCCACAAGGGATTTGATGTGAGCATTGGTACTCAACCAAAGGAAGAAAAAATGCAAGGAGATCAGATTGTAGAAACAACTGACTAACTCAAAGCTCAAATGCAAAGGAATTAAAAATTCCAAGACAAGGGATCAGAAGCAATGCTCTGATTAGGGATGGATAAGTTGAATAGCCTTAGGGGTACAATCGATGGCAATTTGATTGTTCAAGATCCAGCTCATGTTTAAATTGACGTCTGAGCTGGGAGGATGAATTCTAGGAGCTGATTGAGGATTGCGTGCATTCGCAACACACTTAATCAATTGACTCAACATGATAATGACAAAGGATGGCAATAAGATTACCAGACTTATGGGATTAATCCTAATGCAAGCGAGTGAGAATTTCAAGAGCGATAGGCTGTTGAGTATTTTCAGGAGATCGAAAGGTATTTCGAAGACCTTTATGAAACACATGAACAACTGGGGATGAGCGGATACTCAGTAAGTGTGCGGAACTATCACAGGGGTATTCTTGTGGCAAGAACTACAAGGCAGTAAGCTCAAAGGATTCTCGGAACAACAAAGAGCAGTTCGGGGCATCTTGTAATAACAAGATCAATGGGGTTGAATGTAAGAATGATGGGTGTATGTATTTATCCATAGGGATATTTCGATGGTAGGGAATTGCAAAAGCAACAGGCACAAAGTCTCGAGAGAACATCGGAGAGTATCTTGGGAATCCTTCGATGCACCAAGTAATCGTCTAGAGTGAGGGGCTCTCCAGAGGAAGTGATCACGAGATCCTAATGTCAGAATTAGCAAAATTCATTTAACCCGAATAGAAGAGAGATCAGAGCCCCAGAGTAAGGATCGAGGAGTAAAAGATCCTAATACCACCCAATGACGATGTGGGCCCATGGGCCGCACAGCCATGTTAGTAAAATAGTTTTCAGCGACTAGACTCAACTTCGGCCAAGGAGTGTGGAAGGGGGATTCCTACAGGCAGTCGGCTCTGATACCAACTTGTGACACCCCCGATTCAATCGTACACTAATCATACACGCAAGCGTGTACGATGAAGATCAGGGACTCACGGGAAGATATCACAACACAACTCTACAAATAAAATAAGTCATACAAGCATCATATTACAAGCTAGGGGCCTCGAGGGCTCGAATACAAGAGCTCGATCATAGACGAGTCAGCAGAAGCAACAATATCTGAGTACAAACATAAGTTAAACAAGTTTGCCTTAAGAAGGCTAGCACAAACTGGGATACAGATTGAAAGAGGCGCATGCCTCCTACCTGGGATCCTCCTAAACTACTCCTGATCATCGTCAGCGGGCTGCATGTAGTAGTAGGAACCTCAAGTGTAGTAGGAGTCGTCATCAACGGTGGCGTCTGGCTCCTGGTCTCCATCGTCTGGTCCCAGCAATCGGTTATAGGAAGGGGAAAAGGGGGAACAAAGTGATAACCCACAAGTATAGGGGATCGCAACAGCTTTCGAGGGTAGAGTATTCAACCCAAATTTATTGATTCGACACAAGGGATGCCAAAGAATATTCTCAAGTATTAGCAGCTGAGTTGTCAATTCAACCACACCTGGAAACTTAGTATCTGCAGCAAAGTGTTTAGTAGCACAGTAATATGATAGTGGTAGTAGCAGCAACAAAAGTAAAGATAGCAAAAGTAATGTTTTTGGTATTTTGTAGTGATTGTAACAGTAGAAGCAGGAAAGTAAATAAGCGAGAATCAGTATATGGAAAAATCGTAGGCATCGGATCAGTGATGGATAATTATGCCGGATGTGGTTCATCATGTAACAGTCATAACATAGGGTGACACAGAACTAGCTCCAATTCATCAATGTAATGTAGGCATGTATTCCGTATATAGTCATACATGCTTATGGAAAAGAACTTGCATGACATCTTTTGTCCTGCCCTCCCGTGGCAGCGGGGTCCTATTGGAAACTAAGGGATATTAAGGCCTCCTTTTAATAGAGAACCGGAACAAAGCATTAGCACATAGTGAATACATGAACTCCTCAAACTATGGTCATCACCGGGAGTGGTCCCGATTATTGTCACTTCAGGGTTGCCGGATCATAACACATAGTAGGTGACTATAGACTTGCAAGATAGGATCAAGAACTCACATATATTCATGGAAACATAATAGGTTCAGATCTGAAATCATGGCACTCGGGCCCTAGTGACAAGCATTAAGCATAGCAAAGTCATAGCAACATCAATCTCAGAACATAATGGATACTAGGGATCAAACCATAACAAAACTAACTCGATTACATGATAAATCTCATCCAACCCATCACCGTCCAGCAAGCCTGCGATGGAATTACTCACGAACGACAGTGAGAATCATGAAATTGGTAATGGAGGATGGTTGATGATGACGACGGCAACGAATCCCCCTCTCCGGAGCCCCGAACGGACTCCAGATCAGCCCTCCTGAGAGGTTTTAGGGCTTGGCGGCGACTCCGTATTGTAAAACGCGATGATTTCTTCTCTCTGATTTTTTTCTCTCCGAAAGCAAATATATAGAGTTGGAGTTGGCATCGGAGGGCATCCAGGGGGCCCATGAGGTAGGGGGGAACGCCCCCACCCTCGTGGACAGGGTGTGGGCCCCCTGGTCTTCATCTTTGCGAGGATTTTTTTCTAAGATGTTCTGTGGAGTTTCAGGTCATTCCGAGAATATTTTTTTCTGCACATAAAACAACACCATGGCAATTCTGCTGAAAACAGCGTCAGTCCGGGTTAGTTCCATTCAAATCATACAAGTTAGAGTCCAAAACAAGGGCAAAAGTGTTTGGAAAAGTAGATACGACGGAGATGTATCAACTCCCCCAAGCTTAAACCCTTGCTTTTCCTGAAGCAATTCAGTTGATAAACTGAAAGAAAGAAATAAAAACTTTTACAAACTCTGTTTGCTCTTGTTGTTGTAACTATGTCAAGCCAGTATTCAAGTTTTCAGCAGAGATCATAACTAACCACATTTGCAATAATTCTCAGGTCTCATAATTACTCATATCAATAGCATAATCAACTAGCAAGCCATAATAATAAATCTCGGATGACAACACTTTCTCAAAACAATCATAATATGATATAACAAGATGGTATCTTGCTAGCCCTTTCTGAGACCGCAAAACATAAATGAAGAGCACCTTTAAAGATCAAGGACTGACTAGACATTGTAATTCATGGTAAAAGAGATCCAATCATAGTCACACCTAATATTAATTAATAGTGATGAATGCAAATGATAGTTGTGCTCTCCAGCTAGTGCTTTTTAATAAGAGGGTGATGACTCAACATAAAAGTAAATGGATAGGCCCTTCGCAGAGGGAAGCAGGGATTTGTAGAGGTGCCAGAGCTTGGTTTTGCAATAGAGATAAATTGTATTTTGAGCAGTATACTTTCATTGTCAATGTAGCAACTAAGAGATGGCGATATCTTCCATGCTAAACACATTATAGGTGGTTCCCAAACAGAATGGTAAGGTTTATACTCCCCCTCCACCAACAAGCATCAATCCATGGCTTGCTCGAAACAACGAGTGCCTCCAACATACATCAGGTCCCAGGGGGAGTTTTGTTTGCAATTAATTTTGATTTAGTTTGCATAAAGCATGGGACTGGGCATCCCGGTGACCAGCCATTTTCTCGTGAGTGAGGAGCGGAGTCCACTCCTCTTGAGAATAACCCGCCTAACACGGAAGATAAGGACAGCCTTGGTTGATACATGAGCTATTCGAGCATACAAAACAGAATGTTTATTTGAAGGTTTAGAGTTTGGCACATACAAATTTACTTGGAGCGGCAGGTAGATACCGCATATAGGAAGGTATGGTGGACTCATCTGGAATAACTTTGGGGTTTAAGGGATTGGATGCACAAGCAGTATTCCCGCTTAGTACAAGTGAAGGCTAGCAAAAGACTGGGAAGCAACCAACTAGAGAGCGACAATAGCCATGTACATGCATTAAAATTAATAAACATTCGATGCAAGCATGAGTAGGATATAATCCACCATGAACATAAATATCATGAAGGCTATGTTGATTTTGTTTCAACTACATGCGTGAACATGTGCCAAGTCAAGTCACTTAAATCATTCAAAGGAGGACCCCACCCCATCATACCACATCATAATCATCGCAATAGCATGTTGGCACACAAGGTAAACCAGTATAACTCATAGCTAATCAAGCATGGCACAAGCAACTATGATCTCTAATTGTCATTGCAAACATGTTTATTCATAATAAGCTGAATGAAGAACGAGGGACTCATCATATTTACAAAAACAAAAGAGGTCGAGTTCATACCAGCTTTTCTCATCTCAGTCAGCCCATCATATATCATCATAATTGCCTTTCACTTGCATGACCGAACGGTGTGAATAATAATAAGAGTGCACGTGCATTGGACTAAGCTGGAATCTGCGAGCATTCAATAAACAGGAGAAGACAAGGAAATATGGGCTCTTGGTTAAATCAACAATAATGCATATAAGAGCCACTTCAACAATTTAATTATGGTCTTCTCCTACTGACCCCCAAAGAAAAGAAAAGAAATAAAACTATTTACACGGGAAAGCTCCCAACAAGCAAAAGAAGAACGGGAAATATTTTGGGGTTTTCTTTTTAATTATTACTACTACAGCAGAAAAATAAACTACTACTAATTTTTTTGGTTTTTCTTAAGGTTTAACAAACACACAAGAAGAAAGCAGGAAAAAGAAAATAAACTAGCATGGATATTACAGTGAAAGAGTATGAGCACCGACATCTAGTAATGAGTGTGTGTGAGCATAAATGTAATGTCGGTGAGAACAGTACTCCCCCAAGCTTAGGCTTTTGGCCTAAGTTGGTCTATTGCCAGGGATAGCTTGGAGGATACCCGTAAGTGTAGCTGGGGTCGTACTGCGACGAAGAATAGTTGGGATCATACTGTGATGAAGAAGAAGACTCTGACTGTCACTGGCTGACAGTCATCTCTGGATCCCAAGAATAAACAGATTGTCGTGGAGGCTCATCTTGTGGTTCCTGTTCCGGGGCTGGTGCAGGATTCTTGTAAGCTTGGACAGCAGCCCACGTAACAAGGTAGGATCCTACAAAATTAAACAAAGAAGGAGCAGGCAACATAATAGTTTCAGGATAATGTTTATCAAAGTATAAATTATATTTGAGCTCTCCATTCCTGTCCTTAACAAGAAAATCATGAGCTATCATGCTCTTATAGTCTAGATAAGCATTAGGCAGCAATTTTTCTTCTTTCTCATAATGCCTAATAGCTATGTTAAAGTGTGTAGCAAGGCGAGAAGCATAAATGCCTCCAAAGATGGGGCCTTTAGTACTGTTCAGACTCAACCGCCTAGCAATAATTCCACCCATACTGACAGTGTTGTTGCGGTATAAACCATGGAACAAAATAATAATATCAGGAACACTAAGGTTCCCATAGTTCCCACGACCAATCAAGCATCGACTAGCAAATAAAGCAAAATAGCATATCACCGGAAAATGTATGCTAGTGATTCTTGCATCAGAAACATTCCTGTTTTCTCCCACAGAGATAAGGTTAATAAATGGTTCCAACTCTTTATGAGGTGGTTCCTCTAAGATACCATCAGGAGGTATGTTGCAGACTACGCAAAATTCAGACAATGGCATTTTCTTCACAATGTCATATAAATGAAACTCTACTGAAGGAGGTGACTCCTTAGGGAAAAAGTAGAAGTTTTGCACAAAAGTATTTGTGAGTAAGAGATACTGTGGACGTTGGTTGCGGACAAAGTCGGTGAGGCCAGCATTCTTAATCAATGAATATAAATCCTCATAAATCCCACCCTCTCTCAAGAAATTATCAGAAGGCCATTCACACGGCCGGATCTCCGCGGTACGAGGCAAATTATATTTGGGCCTCTGAGCTTCTTCATTTTGTTTATCCTTTGACCTTCGGCTCGATGAACCCCTCAAAAGTCTCCTCATTATTTTTCTGAAATAATCTGAAATTTTTAGTAACTTCAAACAAAAGTGAACCAACTTCAATAAAACTGATAGCAACTACTGCTACAAGTGTCTAGAGCCTATATCAAGCATTAGAACTACTTGGAACCATATAAATTTGACAGGCAAGCTCAAAAACATGGTCACCTATGCAGCACAAATTTGCAAAGAATAAAGGAATAGAACAAAAACTAATTGGACCAATGGAGGAGTCACATACCAAGGAACAATCTCCCCAAGTAGTTTTGCGAGAGGTGCTTTGAGCAAGGAGATCGAAAATCACAGCAAAAGTGGCTGGAACTCGTGCTTGAGTTGGTTTTTTGGGTTTGTGTGAGACAGAGGAAGAAGATGGGTGCTGGGGTAAGTGGAGGAGGGCCATCGTGGGCCCACGAGGTAGGAGGGCGCGCCCTATGGGGGGGAGGGGGCGCCCACCACCCTCGTGGCGAGGTGGCAGCTCCTCCCGTGGTAATTTTTGCACAGTAAATCCTCAAATATTCCCGAAAAAATCATATTAAATTGGCATGGCATTCTAAGGACTTCTATTTTCGGGATATATTTATATTGCACGGATAAGTCAGGAAACAGACAGAAAAATAGTATTTTTACTTTATTTAATATAACTAACAGAAAGTAGAAGTGGGGTACAGAAGGTTGTGCTTCTAGTTTCATCCATCTCATGCTCATCAAAAAGAATCCACTAACAAGGTTGATCAGGTCTTGTTAACAAACTCATTCCAATCATGAAATCGGAGAAATTTCGAATAACACTAAGTTACCTCAACGGGGATATGCACATCCCCTATAATAAGTATATCATATTTCTTTTTGACCGTAGGAAGAGGAAATTCAAAACCTCCAATTATAATCGATGGAATTTTTCCAATGGAGTTGATACTATGAACTTGAGGTTGTTTCCTCGGAAAGTGTACCGTATGCTCATTACTATTAACATGAAAAGTGACATTGCCTTTGTTGCAATCAATAACAGCCCCTGCAGTATTAAGAAAAGGTCTTCCAAGAATAATAGACATACTATCATCCTCGGGAATATCAAGAATAACAAAGTCCGTTAAAATAGTAACGTTTGAAACCACAACAGGCACGTCCTCACAAATACCGACAGGTATAGCAGTTGATTTGTCAGCCATTTGCAAAGATATTTCAGTAGGTGTCAACTTATTCAAGTCAAGTCTACGATATAAAGAGAGAGGTATAACACTAACACCGGCTCCAAGATCACATAAAGCAGTTTTAATATAATTTCTTTTAATGGAGCAAGGTATAGTAGGTACTCCAGGGTCTCCAAGTTTCTTTGGTATTCCACCCTTAAAAGTATAATTAGCAAGCATGGTGGAAATTTCAGCTTCCGGTATCTTTCTTTTATTAGTAATGATATCTTTCATATATTTAGCATAAGGATTTGTTTTGAGCACATCAGTCAATCGCATACGTAAAAAGATAGGCCTAATCATTTCAGCAAAGCGCTCAAAATCCTCATCATCCTTTTTCTTGGATGGTTTTGGAGGAAAAGGCATGGGTTTCTGAACCCAAGGTTCCCTTTCTTTACCATGTTTCCTAGCAACAAAGTCTCTTTTATCATAACGTTGATTCTTTGATTGTGGGTTATCAAGATCAACAGCAGGTTCAATTTCTACATCATTGTCATTACTAGGTTGAGCATCATCATTAATATTTTCATTAGGTTCATGTTCATTACTAGACCATGTTTCAGCATCAGACATAGAAATATCATTTGGATTATCAGGTGGTTCAGCAATAGGTTCACTAGAAGTTTGCACAGTTCTATCATTTTTCTTCTTCTTCTTTTTAGAAGAACTAGGAACATCAATATTATTTCTCTGAGAATCTTGCTCGATTTTCTTAGGGTGGCCTTCAGGATACAAAGGTTCCCGAGTCATTCTACCAGTTCTAGTAGCCACTCTAACAGCATAATCAGTTTTCTTATTATTCATTTCATGGAGCAATTCTTTTTGAGCTTTAAGTACTTGTTCTACTTGAGTGATAACCATAGAAGCATGTTTGCTAACAAGTTTAAGTTCACCTCTAATATTAGCCATATAATCACCCAAGTATTTAATTATATCGGAATCATATTTCAATTGTCTACCAAAATAAGCATTGAAATTTTCTTGTTTGACAATAAAATTATCAAACTCATCAAAGCATTGCCTAGCAGACTTATAGTGAGGGATATCACCTTCATCAAATCTATAGAAAGAATTTACCTTTACTACCTGTGTCCGGATATCAGGATCAGGAGGTTCTTCAGTAAATAAGTGATCAAGTTCATATGTTTCTTCGACAGGCGGTAGATTAAGACCATGTATTTCTTTAATAGGAGGTAAATTCTTAACATCTTCAGCTTTAATACCTTTTTCTTTCATAGATTTCTTTGCCTCTTGCATATCTTCGGGGCTGAGAAATAGAATACCTCTCTTCTTCGGAGTTGGTTTAGGAATAAGATCATTAATTGGAGCAGGAGCTGGCTCAGGAGGTGCCCAATTATTTTCATTTGTCAACATATTATTCAATAGAATTTCAGCTTCATCCGGTGTTCTTTCCCTGAAAAGAGAACCAGCACAACTATCCAGGTAATCTCTGGAAGCATCGGTTAGTCCATTATAAAAGATATCAAGTATTTCAGGTTTCTTAAGAGGATGATCAGGCAAAGCATTAAGTAACTTGAGAAGCCTCCCCCAAGCTTGTGGGAGACTCTCTTCTTTAATTTGCACGAAATTGTATATTTCCCTCAAAGCAGCTTGTTTCTTATGAGCAGGGAAATATTTAGCAGAGAAGTAATAAATCATATCGTGGGGACTACGCACACAACCAGGATCAAGAGAATTAAACCATATCTTAGCATCACCCTTTAATGAGAACAAAAATATTTTGAGTATATAGAAGTAACGCGATCTCTCATCATTAGTGAACAGGGCAGCTATATCATTTAACTTAGTAAGATGTGCCACAACAGTTTCAGATTCATAGCCATAAAAAGGATCAGATTCAACCAAAGTAATTATATCTGGATCAACAGAGAATTCATAATCCTTATCAGGAACACATATAGGTGAAGTTGCAAAAGCAGGATCAGGTGTCATTTTATCTCTAAGTGATTCTTTGTTCCATTTAATCAATAACCTTTTAAGCTCATATCTATCTTTGCAGGCTAAAATAGCTAAAGAAGAATCTTTATCAAAAAGATAACCTTCAGGAATAACAGGCATATTTTCATCATCACTATCATCATCGTATTCAGTTTCATCAATTTCTCTTTCTCTAGCCCTAGCAATTTGTTCTTCAAGAAATTCACTAAGGGGCACAGTAGTATCAGGCATAGAAGTAGTTTCATCATAAGTATCATGCATAGTAGAAGTGGCATCATCAATTACATGCGACATATCGGAACGAATAGCAGAAGCAGGTTTAGGTGTCACTAGCTTACTCATAACAGAAGGTGAATCAAGTGCAGAGCTAGATGGCAGTTCCTTACCTCCCCTCGTAGTTGAGGGATAAATTGTTGTCTTAGCGTCTTTCAAGTTCTTCATAGTGTCCAGCAGATATAAATCCAAGTGACTCAAAGAGTAGAGCTATGCTCCCCGGCAACGGCGCCAGAAAAAGGTCTTGATAACCCACAAGTATAGGGGATCGCAACAGCTTTCGAGGGTAGAGTATTCAACCCAAATTTATTGATTCGACACAAGGGGAGCCAAAGAATATTCTCAAGTATTAGCAGCTGAGTTGTCAATTCAACCACACCTGGAAACTTAGTATCTGCAGCAAAGTGTTTAGTAGCACAGTAATATGATAGTGGTAGTAGCAGCAACAAAAGTAAAGACAGCAAAATTAATGTTTTTGGTATTTTGTAGTGATTGTAACAGTAGCAGCGAGAAAGTAAATAAGCGAGAACCAGTATATGGAAAACTCGTAGGCACCGGATCAGTGATGGATAATTATGCCGGATGTGGTTCATCATGTAATAGTCATAACATGGGGTGACACAGAACTAGCTCCAATTCATCAATGTAATGTAGACATGTATTCTGTATATAGTCATACATGCTTATGGAAAAGAACTTGCATGACATCTTTTGTCCTACCCTCCCGTGGCAGCGGGGTCCTATTGGAAACTAAGGGATATTAACGCCTCCTTTTAATAGAGAACCAGAACAAAGCATTAGCACATAGTGAATACATGAACTCCTCAAACTATGGTCATCACCGAGAGTGGTCCCGATTATTGTCACTTCGGGGTTGCCGGATCATAACACATAGTAGGTGACTATAGACTTGCAAGATAGGATCAAGAACTCACATATATTCATGGAAACATAATAGGTTCAGATCTGAAATCATGGCACTCGGGCCCTAGTGACAAGCATTAAGCATAGCAAAGTCATAGCAACATCAATCTCATAACATAATGGATACTAGGGATCAAACCCTAACAAAACTAACTCGATTACGTGATAAATCTCATCCAACCCATCATCGTCTAGAAAGACTACGATGAAATTACTCATGCACGGTGGTGAGAATCATGAAATTGGTGATGGAGGATGGTTGATGATGACAACGACGACAAATCCCCCTCTCCGGAGCCCCGAACGGACTCCAGATCAGCCCTCCCAAGAGGTTTTAGGGCTTGGCGGCGACTCCGTATCGTAAAACACGATGATGTCTTCTCTCTAATTTTTTTCTCCCCGAAAGCAAATATAGGGAGTTGGAGTTGGTGTCGGAGGGCATCCAGGGGGCCCACGAGGTAGGGGATGCGCCCTAGAAGGGGGGCGCGCCCCCCACCCTCGTGGACAGGGTGTGGGCCCCCTGGTCTTCATCTTTGGCGAGGATTTTTAATTTTTTTCTAAGATGTTCCGTGGAGTTTCAGGTCATTTCGAGAATATTTATTTTCTGCACATAAAACAACACCATGTCAATTCTGTTGAAAATAGCGTCAGTCCGGGTTAGTTCCATTCAAATCATACAAGTTAGAGTCCAAAACAAGGGCAAAAGTGTTTGGAAAAGTAGATACGATGGAGACGTATCACAAAGCAACCGTGAGTACTCATCCAAAGTACTCGCAAGCAAGGAGCTACACTACATATGTATGCATTGGTATCAAATGGAATAAGGGTATCATATGTGGACTGAACTGCAGAATGCCGGAATAAGGGGGGATAGCTAGTCCTATCGAAGACTATGCTTCTGGCCACCTCCATATTGCAGCATGTAGAAGAGAGCAGAAGGTAAGTCCACCAAGTAGCATCGTGTAGCATAATCCTACCCGGCGATCATCCCCTCGTCGCCCTGTTAGAGAGTGATCACCGGATTGTATCTGGCACTTGGAAGGGTGTGTTTTATTAAGTAACTGGTTCTACTTGTCACAAGGTCAAGGTACAACTCCAAGTCGTCATGTTACCGAAGATCACGACTATTCGAATAGATTAACTTCCCTGCAGGAGTGCACCACATTTCCCAACACACTCGATCCCCTTTGGCTGGACACATCTTCTGGGTCATACCCGGCCTCGGAAGATCAACACATTGTAGCCCTACCTAGGCACAACAGAGAGGTCAGGACGCCGGTCTAAATCCTATGGCGCAGGGGTCTGGGCCCATCGCCCATTGCACACCTGCACGTTGCGAGGGCAGCCGGAGAGCAGACCTAGCCTCCCTTATACAAGAGCAGGCGTTCCAGTCCAACCCGGTGCGCGCTGCTCAGTCACTGACGTCACGAAGGCTTCGGCTGATACCACGACGTCGAGTGCCCATAACTGTTCCCGCGTAGTTGGTTAGTGCGGATAGGCCAGTAGCCAGACTTAGATCAAATACCAAGATCTCGTTAAGCGTGTTATTTTGAAATAACCACGGACGCAGACCAGGGCCAGGCCCACCTCTCTCCCAGCTGGTCTCAACCTGCCCTATCGCTCCACCACAAAGATCCACACAGAGGGCCGTCGGGAAAGTATGTCCTTCCAGCCCCCAATTCGTGAATCAACCGCGGGTACTCAACGAGCCGACCCGACTTTAGTCACAACATGATTCATATAATATGTATATAAGTATATACCCGTGATCAACACCCAACGTGATCACGGCCTGATAGTATAACATGGCAGACAGACAAGAATGTAGGGCCACTGATGATAAATTAGCATCCTATACTAAGCATTTAGGATTGCGGGTAAGGTATCAACAGATGTAGCAACAATGACAGGCTGTGCATCAGAATAGGATTGACGGAAAGCAGTAACATGCTACACTACTCTAATGCAAGCAGTAGAGAGAAGAATAGGCGATATCTGGTGATCAAAGGGGGGGCTTGCCTGGTTGCTCTGGCAAGAGAGAGAGGTCGTCAACACCGTAGTCGTACTGGGTAGCAGCGGCGTCGGTCTCGGTGTCTAGCGAGAGAAGAGGGGGAAGAAACAATAAATATTAAGCAAACAGATGCATGACGATGCATGACAAGACAAAGCGTGAATCTAGGTGTTCCCTAACGCGGTATGAGGTGGTACCGGTGAATGGGGAAACATCCGGGAAAATATCCCTGGTGTTTCGCGTTTTCGGACAGACGAACCGGAGGGGGAAAGTTGTGTGTTCGCTATGCTAGGGATGCGTGGAGGACGAACGGGCTGCGTATCCAGATTTGTCTCGTCGTTCTGAGCAACTTTCATGTACAAAGTTTTTCCATCCGAGCTATGGTTTATTTTATATTAATTTTAAAAGATTTAAATCATTTCTAGAATTTATTTACTTATTTAATTCAACATTATCCAGAATAGTGTTTGCTGACGTCGGCATGATGTCAGCAGTTGACCTAGTCAACCTGACAGGTGGGTCCCACCTGTCAGTGACACATTTAATTATCCAGTTTAATTAACCTAATCAGGATTAATTAGGGGGGTGGGCCCCACTGTCATTGACTAACTAAGTAATTAACTCACAGTTTAATTAGTTTAGTTAATTGATTAGTTTAATTAATCAAAATTAATTAAGTTAATTAATCCTTTAATTAATTAATTAATAATTTTATTTATTATTTATTTTTATTTTTTTCGTTCTGGGCATGGGCCCCGTTCGTCATAGGGCCAGGGGCCAAAGCGGGCACGGGCGCTACCGGGCACAGCCCCGGCGCTGGATGTGGGCGCGTGGGCGCCCGTTACGGCGCCCGCCCAGGCCAGCCGCGGGGGCGGGACTGGCGAGGCGTGGTGGGGCGCCGGCGACGCAGGAAGGCAGGGGCCATGCGCTCGTGGGGCCGGGCAAAGACGGCAACGAGCGGGCGCGGTGGAGGTTGCGGGCGCGGGTAGCAGAGGGATAGCAGCAGGCACCTTGAAGCGGGGCGGAGGCGTGCAGCGGTCCCGGCGAGCCACAACAACGACGGCGAGGCAGGGTAGCGAGGGGCGCGGGTGAAGCAGCTGTAGGGCCACGGTGGCGCGTGGCGAGTGCGGGGGTGCAGGGCAGGGGCTGCGCTACGGGCGCGCGGGTGCGGGCGCCTGGATTGGGCGCGGCCAGTCGGTGCCACGGCATGGGAAGGACGCCGGCATGGCAGTGGCGAGGCCACGGCGGGGCAAGGCTGTGGTGATGGGGGCGGTGCCGGGGCACCGAGACAGTGCGTCGGGTCGACGGTGAATGCGCAGGGCATGCGGGTGCATGGCCAGGGAGGTCGTGCGAGCGGGGTGGCGCGCCTGGCCGGCGAGCGGGACTAGCAGATGCGGGGGCACGAGGCGCGGACACGGGACGACATCGGCGGGCGTGTGTGGTGGCCGACGGTGCGTGACTGGCGACGGGAAGAGGTGCCGGAGCGGGCGCACATGGGAAAGAGGAGGCCAGAGGCCTCACCAGCGTTGCAGGGGTTCGGTCATCGAGGCTTGGGGAAGCCGGCGTGGAGGAAGACGAGGAGGCGTCTGGCGACGGGGGTGATGGGGTCGGGGCGGTCCAGCGAGCCGGCGACGAAGCTCAGGAGCAGGCGGGGCAGCGTGGTCCGGGTGGTGGATGAAGACGGGCGGCGAGGTGGTGTAGT